>NW_021940927.1:130265-253517 GCF_004337985.1 Pyricularia pennisetigena | reverse complement strand
TGACCACCGTATGCGACCGGATTCAATTTAATTCTTGCCGGGCTATCAATCCCTGTTAACTACAGTAGATCCTAGCTAATGACCCGTAGGCTGAGCGAGCAATCTCGGGTAATCGGGATACCTCGGCCATTGTATGGATTGACAGCGAACCAAACCCCCTGTTTACGTGGATCGCAAAGGGTCGTGTGCAACCATAAAAGGCGAGCTCCCCGGTTTTTGATTAACCAACAACAACCTTATTCGCCACCTGCTTAACCCGCTCCTTTCCATCTTGCACGACTTTCATCAGTTATATTGCCATCGGGCACATCCGTTATGCATACCCAGGTCACGGTGTTGGCCGCATACGCCGCTGTACTCATCCCCGCAGCTTTAGCGGCTCATATGGTCGTCCCTAATGTCACTCCATCTGTGGCCAGCAACTCCATGCAGATGCTAAGCTACATCAAAAGGAAGCCCTGTATGCGACGTGATGACTTTTTAAGACATTGGTTTGAAGTTCATGCGCCCATTGGTCAGTTAACCATCCGGCTGTTAACAGCTTGCAGATATTGTAAATTCTTTTGCGTGTTGTTTGGTCTAACTCATTGGACCTAAAAAATCCCACAAACAACAGTCGCCCCTCTGGCTCTTAAATTTGGCATCACTGGCTACTCCCAGATCCAGGCATTCGGGCAGATCCTTCCACAGAACGCGGGCGAGGATGATCCGGCCTCAAATGAGTTGACCTCCTTCGACGGCATTGCCTCGTTCATATATCCAAATGCCTCGGTCCTCTTGGACATGCTCGCTCACCCGTACTACACCGCGGTGGTTGCCAATGACGAAGCCAAGTTCATCGACAAGAAAGCCCACAATGGCGGTCAGGTGGCTGTATACGTCGCCGAGGTAGTTCCTGTCGTCGGCTATGGCAAAAACGATACTGCTGTGGCGGTGGACATCTGGACAGGGGATGAAGCCACCCGGGAGAAGTACCAGGCGCTATTTGACGAGTACGACAAACGACATTTTGGCTGAAAGTTTTCTTTAGCTATTGAATGGGCAGTTATATATATGGTAGAAAGGGGAAACGAGCTCCGTCACTTCGTTTTTTAGTCGGTTAGGGTTTGAATATTAGTTTTTCTGGGTATAGCATCCAAACCGATGGACGAAGGTCCTATTCCCGTTATGTTCAATTGGTCTGACAAGATTCGCAGCCTAATGTCCCGATGCCAGAAAAGAGACCATCTCTGGGAATTGTAAAAGTTTTGAGGGATTACGCAACTAAATTTCCGATCATTATGCTAGATATAACGGAATACACTGGATGTTTTGGTTAATTGATCGCTTGCAGCTTTGAACGTCCCATCTGCTTTAAAAGTATAGCAGTCACAAACTTAGCACCAAGAAGCTTATTGAACTTTGACTGTGGTACTTTTCGTTACATCCAACAGAACAAGAGGCCTATCAGGAAAACATCCGTTTTTAGCAAAAGGACCGCCATATCCTCGCTTCTTCGCCACTTTAATTTCCTTGCATTGGCTTGGCTTTTGTTAAAAATCTGGAAGACCGAAACTGATTCTTTTGTGTAGGATCAGTCCTTTTACGACGACTGTTTCTGCTGAACGGGAATATGTAACGGAAAGTGGGCACCCATACTGGCCAACTCTTGGGTTTGGCGAGTGGGGGTGGGGCAACCCAAAAGCAGCTCGCGAAACGTCAGAACAACAAAGTCCCGACCCACGTTACTACCCCACGAAAGCATAGCGGTTTCTTATCAAGTACAGGGGTGCAATCCTGCCGAACAAAAGGGATGTGACCACACCGGGTTTGATGAATTGAGCTGCAACGTCCATGCTACTCGGATGTGATATGCATGGCAAGTTTCCAAAAATGCTGTGCTGCCTGAATATCTCTGGCCGTATTTCATAACCCAAATGGTAAGGAAGATCAGACCTTGGCTGCCGCCCTGGCCGGATGCAGACATTGTTATCATGAGGGGCAGACTTCGTGTTGCGAAATCTAGAACTCTCAAGCCATTATGGTGGTTGCTGGTGGGGCTATCTGCTATCTGCATCGCACAGCTTCATTATCCTATCACGTCGTCCAGTGGAAGACGCTGCCCAAGCCACCCACAGTTCCGAGAGAATATAATTGATGGGCTGGGTATTATTGAGCCAGAGATACAGCTTGCCTATCGTAGTCGCCACACACGGTTTGTTTTATGTTGCCGCAAAATGTTCGCAACTGAAAAAACTCACTTGCTCGGCAATCATCGCGCTAAGGATGCCCGGTGGAATTATCGATGGATTCCCTATGCACTTTTATTGTTGATGTGCGTTGGCTGTAATCCCATCCTGTTTCTCCTGCACTTGGAGAACAATTTACTTGCTGCCATTTCCTTCCCCCTGGACCTCCTTCAGGAACGTTTATGGAGCTTCATGAAGCCCATTCTGAATGCCGTCACAGACGAAGCGCTGAGAAGAACGAAAGTAGTAGTAGTAGTAGTAGTAGTAGTATTATTTAACGCCGGGCTCGGCCCGGCTTGTTAGCCGGCCGTTAGCAACCTCCCGAGGGGTATCTCGGCGCGCGTTCTATCTTCTTTATTTACACAGGGGGAAAACAAGGAGGGCAGAGGCGGATCGTGCCTGACCGGGTTCGGGCCCGGTCCTGCTTAGGGGGATAGTTCACTGACGCGACCCCGTGCCTAAGGTGCACGGAGGGTTCGTCTGACGGCTTGTGCCGTGGAGTATGGGTGAAAAGGCAATAAGTCTATTCCTCGTCTGAGTTCGAGTCGCTTACGATCGGTGTCCCTAGGCGTAAAGTGCGTTCGTGACGCGCGGGGCGCTGGCGGGCCGCTCTGGGGCGGGCGCTGAAGTAGTTGGTGGCTATCGAAAACGCCTCAAAGCTTTTCGGTTGCCCGAAGCTTATCTGGAAGAATTTGCGGCGTTGGGCGCGGTTTGGCGGCCCGACCGGCCGGTCGTCATCAGGCCACGGCCAGTTTCTCCACACCGCCCGCGAATAGCGGCAGTGCACCGGGTGTTCAGGGGAGGTCCGCTTCCAGCACCAGGCACACGAGGTTTTTGCATCCTGGTGGTTGAAACGGTCATGGTAGGCTTTGAAATCGCCGTGGCCGGTCCTCATGGCCAAATAATGGCCCAGTAGGGGTCTTGGCAAACGCAGTTCCTCGGGCTCCTTTCTCGGTGTGTATTGGAGTTTCCATTCCCTATATTCGGGGGACCGTTCACAGAGTTCTTTACGCCACCAGTCCTTTTCTGTATTCGAAAGAATGGCTCTGAGGACCGTGCCGGCACCGCTATACGTGGTTTGCTGAGCCCTCGGGTCTGGGTCCGGCGGTCCGGCGGAGCCGGCCTTGGCCAGCTCGTCAGCCCGGTCGTTTCCCGGGATTCCCTGGTGCCCAGGGCACCAGCGGACCCGAACCTCGGTGCCTTGTTTTCGAAGTAAATCGACAAGGTTATGGAATTCCAAAAAGGCCCATTGGGACGAACGCGGCGCGTCGCCTCTAAGACCCCAAATAACCGAGGTGCTGTCCACACAAATCCAGATCCGGGCGCCTGGCTGGGCCCTGGCTGCCGCCTGTAGCCCTCTTAGGGCGCCAATCGCCTCGGCGTCGAAAACGTGGCTTTCCGGCGTAATAGATGCGGAGCCTGCAGCAAATTCCAGGCCCGCCCTAAAAACGGCCCATCCGTACCCTATTTGGACGCAGTTATTTTCGTGTTTTTCCGAACCATCCGTATATACCACGATATCGTCAGGTGATACCATGTCCAGCCATTCGATAAAGCGGCGCGCCGCTTCCTCTTTTGGGACTCCTCCGGTGGGGTCAGTGCGAGAATCCGGGGCATTGCGAGGTGCGCGCAACTCTAATCTCCGGATCCGCGGGAGGAGTTGTGCAGCCGTTTGCAGGGTCGTGGCCGGCTGGCCTGGGTTGCGGGCACGAGGTGTTTCACGCAGGCGGCTGACAAGGGGGTGCCCCTTGTCCGCGAGCCTCAGTCGGGCGCCGTATTTCAGGCGGGTGTGGGCCAGCGCGACGCGGGCCGAGGGTAGTCCTGCGTCCCTGAGGACAGTGGACGAGGGGGTGGTTTTATACGCCGGGAGGATTGCCCGTGCCGCTAAGACCAGCGGTTTGTTCAGTGCTTTGAGGAGTCCTCTTTGCTTGTGCGCTGGGTTGTACCATGCCTCGGCTGCGTAGGTGGCCGAGGAACCCACGCATGCCACCGCTGCCTTGCGAAGTGCAGCCGCAGGCGGTCCGTATCTTACTGCCCCAAAGCCTTTGAGGTGGGCAGCGACCGCCATTGCTTTGGCAGCCCTTTCGGCCACGTGGCGGCGCCCGTCCAGCCGCCGGCTGAACCAAAAACCAAGCCAACGCATGCCCGGGTACCGCTCGGCCCCGGAGGCGCTTTGTCCGCGTCGGCCGCCCGGCAGTTGGACCGGGGTAACCGTTCTACCATTAATCCGGATTTCCGGGTTGCGACCGTGTCTTTTCTTAGTGATGTGAATCACCTCTGTCTTTTCCGCTGCGAAATGGATCTTCTCTTCCGCCGCAATTTCGTGCATATCCCGGAGTTTATTTTCCAGCCAACGTACGTTCTCCTCCAACGAGCGTGACGATTTCCATGTGAGCACGTCGTCTGCGTATGCCAATCGCCACTCCGCACCGTTTTTAACGAGGTACGCCAAATACAGCATATATAGGATCGGGGAAAGGGGAGACCCTTGCGGGGTGCCGCACCCAGAGAAGAACGAACGACCGCTCAGTGAGACGACTGATCCGCAAATCCGACTCACTTGCTACTATCGGAAAAACCATGCTGAAAGTTGAATCGACCTTCATCACCCTCGTCAAGGTCCTCAGTCAAGCAGGCTTTCCGCTATACCTAGCAGCCTTTTCCTCGATCGTGTTGACCGGGGCTTTGGCATTGGGCACGTTTTGCCTTTTTGGTCCAATCTCAGAAGATGCACAAAGGCTCAAGTCTTCAAGGGACGACAGTGTGTAAGCATTCTGCTTTTCGGCATCTGAACTTCAAGCTAACTGATGTTTCTACAGTGAGCGTTTGGCGCCCAAAGCCATGGAGGACGGATGGCTCTATACGGAATCCCTGCAAAGACTTGAACGGACGGTGACTTTGTGGAAATTGTTCATTTGTCTCGTGGTTGTCCTTGCTTGGTATTCTTTGGGTGCAAAAAGAGTGGATATCGCGATCTTCGCCAGGCTAGCACATCAGATAAGCTCTGCTGATGACAACTTTCAGAAAATGAGCCAGACCTACCAAAAGTCCGCTCGCATCATACAAGAGATGTCGATGCAAGGCGGTGTTTTCATCTGCTTTGCTTCTACATGCGCGAATTTTGCGACTCGCAGGCGTTTGCGGGGACCAGACATCGAAGCTCAGTAGGCCAGTAGTTACTATGTATTGGGAGCGCCTCAGGCCAGTGCCAGCCGTTGATGGGCAGAACAAAATCTCAACAATCAATGCATATATTCACAGCATCGTATGCTCATCGGAGCTGCCAAATATTGGCAACATTGATCCGTTCTATACGCAGCTGTTGAACCTTTTAGCCAGGGCTAGTGACGAGATCTAGGCTTGTTCTAGCTTCTCCACTGTCAGGTACATGAAATATCCACCCACTACACCCTTACGTCTCCACTTTTGCACGCCCTCATCTACGAACCCTGCTTGCACCGCTGCTGGAGGTGAAGACTAAAGGCGGAAGACACTAGCGCTTTCCAAACAACTGTAGGCTAGGAACAAGGCTATGAAAGGAGAACCACCATCCTTTCCAAATGCATGCAGTTCGATCGTTTGTAGGGGTCCCAGTAAATATTTCAACTCTATATTACACTCTCCCTGCCCTCTTATGAGCTCATTTGGGTCAACGTGGGTATATATCCCAAGAAAACCAGCCTCAGAAAACACCATCCCTTTCCATTCTGCATCTTGTCGCTGAAGATACATATTACTGTACAGTATAGCGCATATCTATCGACCTGCCGCCCTTATGAGAGTTTCTTCGTTATTCAACTTAGTCATCTTGAGGCAACCTTTGTCCTGAAGCGACCGAATCGCATGCCTTTTGGTTGTAATTCTTCCTTTCCATTTGACGGCACATCTTGGCTATCATGTGCACCTACCAATATGTATGTTGGATGGATTTTCGCCCGTTTATCTACTTTCTTCGCCTCCAAGCAATGTTTCCATCCGGGAAACCACAACTGACCAAAATTACCCCCTATAGATGGACTACAGCTGCGGTCATAGGAGGACCATTGCTGCGGAGTGGTGTGACCGGTATAGAAACAAGCTTCAGTCGCACATTCGATGTCGGCCAGAGATACCATACTACACCAAGAACGATCAAATCTGCTGTAAGTTGCCTGACTAACGCCTGCTTGCTTTAGTAGACCTTTGCGTTTGCAACAACCACTAGTATGTGCGAGTCATTTGAGCTAATCTTAACTCTATAGCCCATTGCCATGAGCAGCTAAACCCAAGGTCCGTTCCATGGATGCCCTCGCGCGAGCAAGACACAAGAAAGTGAAGCTTACCTCTTCCGTTCCTTTCGGTCTAGATGTGAACCCAGGCTTGTCCACAATCTGTACGGTTTGTGTAGCAAGGGCATAATGATACAAGATAGTAAAGATGAGGAGATTTTGATGAATGATACAATACTATGGCATGCTTGTACCAACGAGCGCCCCATCTGCAGAGTACTGTTAGCAAGGAGCTAAGGCATTCCAAAACCCGCCCATGGGGGCCCGAAACCTTACTTGAAAAGCCCGTGGGCCAACAGCCCACGAGCCCGCGGTTTCTTTCACTGTGGAGTTTGTATTTATTGAGCTAAAGTCAATGTTAAGATACATGCCCCACAACGTGCAAATAAGACGGGGGCCCGTGAGTTACGGTATTTTTTGGCCCATGGGCCCCCGTGGGCGCCCGCGACGGGTTTTGGAATGCCTTACTGAAGGAGTCCTACTTACGGCATATTATACGCACCATATTATTAGTTATATTCTCTCAGAGCTGGAGGTGACTTCGTCAGCGTCTTCCGCGAGACGACGTGATCGGATAATAAAGCTACGCGATGCAGATGGCGTTCCGGCAGCGATCCCCAGCCTCTACTATGTCAGCTTGAAAGTTTTAGACTCAGAGAAACACGAAGTCTGCCACTGCGGACATCAATCCGGTGCACGGCGGCAGCCAAGGTTGGATCTTGACTATTTGGGTCGCGGAATGCGACCATGGTGGGATGGGTGCCAAGGATATCGACGCATCGTAGCATGGTGGGAAAGATGCCGCCTTGCCAGGCATACCACATCCGAGTAGCTCGGAAACTGCAACTCAGTTTATCAAACCCGGTGTGATCACATCACTTTGGTTGCGTGGGGTAGGATGATTGTACAAACCGGGGCAACGCACTGGGTTCAATCAGTAGTTGATTAACTCACTAACATATCGCACAAAGATAGATTTGTCGACCTAACACCCCATATTTGGGCTTCCAACTTTCAAGTCTTGGCTAGTAACCGTGTGATCTGCTTGCTGTTGGGCCAAATTTGTTGATAAGGTGGATTCAACTAACCGTAGCCTCTCGCAGGTTCCCCAATGTACACCCACCCGGAATGCGGGGGTGGCCGGAACACAGGGGTGATAACTTAACAGTAATGATTGCGGAATAGAGGGGTGGCGATTTCACTCTCTAGAAATCTCTACAGCCCTACGCACCTTTTCAAAATATCTGCAGCCCCACGCTCCTTTTCAAAATATCTGCAGCCCCACGCTCCTTTTCCAAATATCTACAGCCCCACGCTCCTTTTCAAAATATCTGCAGCCCCACGCTCCTTTTCAAAATATCTGCAGCCCCACGCTCCTTTTCAAAATATCTGCAGCCCCACGCTCCTTTTCCAAATATCTGCAACTCCACGCTCCTTTTCAAAATATCTGCAGCCCTACGCACCTCTTGAAAATATCTGCAGCCCCACGCAGCTTTTTTCCACTCTCTGCGATATCATCTTTTTTGGTCTTTCCTGTGGTCAATAACAATATGCAACATGACAAGCTTGTGGACGAGTCGGAAGTGCAGTTGCAGGACGCGGCTAGGAATGTGGCGTTAGCAAAGGCAATAAGGAAGCTCGGCAAACAGTACCGCGAAGCCATCATCAATGTCCATATTTGGGCGAATTTAAGATACTGCGAGAAGAGCCTTAAAAATCTCCATTTCATGCAGTTTCTAAGGCTAGCTCAGTCTTGTGGCGAAAGAGAAGCGAAAGAATTTGCGAAAGGTCCTATTCCGCCACATATACTCAACAGAATTGGTGCGGAAGTACCTGTAATCCAAGGCAAACCTGAGGATTTGAAATTTGATTTTTTTTGGTCCTGCTACAAACGGCTACAATTGGATGGCTGTTCATTTTGTAGTCACTCCTTTTACCACGGTATGTACTCATTCTGCCCACTTCTTTATCTCTTTTTTGATTTTTCTTTTTGAAAAAAGAATCAAAGAGATCAAACAAAATCAAAGCGATACTTATTCATATACCAGAATTTGGTAGCCACATGCATCCGTCTCCTTACGCAGCCGGACTAGCATCCACGACCACAGAAAATGAGGTTCACCCTACAGTTCATCAGTGCACACTAAAGCAAAAGCAGTCAGATGACACGGAGACGGGCCCCCGTTCTTTGAAACGAAAACAGACAAGCTTCGATTCAGGGACAGGTAGAGCTGAGGCAGATGGCAGTCTCTCACCATGTGAGACTTCTTTAGGTAAGAACTACCCAATAGGTCATCCCACCGCAATAGTTGAGCCCGTTTCAACATTCTCATACCCTTTGGCAGCCCGATCAACCATCCCTATTCCTCCCATCGGTCAGCAGGCAATACTTGCTTCCCCAATCTCGCAGCCAGGGCTAGCGCTCACATTGACCAAATGCTTTGAGCCACGGGCTGTATCAACGTATCACCGGATCGATGTCTCGAGGCTTTGCCATGATGATACACCGTATCAGTCTTCTGCTCCACCATACCGGGCGCAGGACATACCGAGTCCCACCAATCACAATCCTAGCGACGCCAATATTCCCAAACTTCACTACATTGGCTCTGTTTGGGATGTTTATCAGGAGCAATTGCGAGAGTTCGAAAGTCTGCAACCTGAACTTCAAGACATATTGCGGTTGCTCGTTTTCGTTGGAGGCTGGGCTCCCGAAATCCTCTTCACTGGGATTGGCAAGCAGTGGGGCAGCAACGGCGAACTAGAATCTTTGGTTGAGGAAACACCTACACCACAAGAGGTCAAGTTGAACCTGAAGTTTCTAGAGCAGAAAACCTGCGTTTCATCAGCAGTGGAAGGCCAGACAATGTATCTGGTGAACCCTATCGTCTTTAAGTCCGTGGAAGCGCATACACCTAACAAGGCCGAATGGAGACGCCGAGCTATCGACACTGTCCTTCGTGTGTTCCCAACAGATCATTACATGGAGCCTATAAAGTAAGCTGGGGAAGCAAGTCGACGCCATGGAAGCAACCACATTCAATCAACTTCTTGACTAACTAGTGATATCCAGCTTTACCCAGATCGTTCGCGCCATGACACCCTGCCTCAACCGGGTTCTCTGCTATTTTTTTGAAGGCACCACCACCGAGCACCCAGAACGTCTCGTTCGAGTTTGCCGGGCTGCGTCCTTGTTCCGCGATTCCGCATGGAAGATTTTTTTAACGAGGATCGCATCTCAGGTTGCAACCTCTCTTGAGAACAACCAGCTTGCCGTGGAAATAGGTCTTCGGCAAGTCTCTCTATCGAGGTCGACATACAAGGAATACTCTTCTGTGGGTCTGGACGCTGGTATCAAGAGCCTGGATATCCGGTGTGCGTATGGGAACGCCATTTTCGGCAAGGCCCTACTGTCAGAGGCCAGGGCACGCCTTTTTAATTGCAAGGGACACCAGTCGGTCGAAGAAGCCCTCTCTAGATTCCGTTCTTTCACAGGGACCTCGACGTTGGAAAAATACATATTTGTCGAATCCGAGCTGCTTCTAGCGACAAGCCTACGCCACGAGGGTAAATTCAAAGAGGCTGGCGAACGTCTCTTTGGTTTGTTTAACAAGGCTCATCCCAGCAGTCTTAGGATCTCTTCAGCTTGGAGCGAAATCCAGTGCGAGCTAGGATTTGTCTCCCAGGCCACCAACTTCCTGGTTTCCGAATATTTGTCTCTTCGACTTAATCCGTTCTCCTCCGGCGGGAAGCGACATCTCTTGGCAATTGCAAATGCTTACCTCATGGAAGCATTGTGGGAGAAACATAAAAATATGACGGTCAACTCTCGCTCTCTCTCGGCGGCAGAGTCAATTTTCTCGAGCTTTCGCGACTTGCCCTGTTCAAACATGTCAGCTAATCACTCACTTTTCGCTGTACTTTCAGGACTTGGCATGATAAATTTGATGCGGTCAGAGTGGGTTGCGGCACTGTCCTACTGGGAAGAGGCAGCTAACGTCGCTGATCAGTGGTTACGTAATCATAAATCTGCGCGGATGGTTGTCTTGTACGCCCAGAGCGAGATTTATTTTCGTCTGGGGGATACCAAGGCACACAGTCTCGCCACAGAGTCGGGTAAACTCTTTCTGGAGCATGGCCGACATTACCAATTTGTTGGTCATGGATCCATTTGGCTGGACGTACTAGGAGACTATGCCCAGGAATGCGGACGACCAAGGATGGCACCGATACTCGATCAGAACATTTCCGCTAGCTAAAAGGAGTGGGGCGTGGATGGATTAAGTTTGGAAGTTAACCCGGGACTAGATTCTCAAGTACATAATGTAATTTATTTGTTGTAAATCTTCTTTAATACATAAGGTTGACAGCGAAAGTTCAGACTGACTGCTTTTCTTCCACGAGTTACAAGATAGATGCTCGTGACATCATAGCCGTGCTCCACTTCCTCCCGAGGTCCCATCATGACTGGTGAGTTTGTTTAGCTTTAACTTGACCCCCGTCATTAGTACCGGCAAGGCCGACGATACCAAATCGGTATGTCCAGCAATTAGCACATGTGAGCCCAAATCGTTGATGGGGCTGCAGCTTTCCAGAGCATCTTCAACAGATTCGGCGAAAGAGACAACAGGAGATCCATACATCTCCTCCCACACGCCCATCGTCTCGCTAGCACGCTGCTTCCCAAAAAGCACTAAGCCGTTAACTGGATGCTTATGGCTGGTAAGGATAATCTTATCGAAGGCAAACTTAAGTTCATAACAGTGGCTAGCAATTGCTCGCGCGACCGTAGAAGCGTCACGATGTGTGGAGTCATGACCGAAGATCAAGATCCTAGTAGGCTGTCGAGGTTTAGAAGGGGTGGGTAGGGCGACGGACGCGTGGTGTTGCACCTGGGTTATAAACCAATCAAGCGACACAGGTATACTCAGAGAGTTGGCAGGGGAATCAAGATAAAACCGTGTTCTGGTTCCAGGATCTTCGACCATCTGGAAGCGACCTGGCCAGTCGTAAATGTGGACGGCACCGATAATGTCTTCGTCTGAAAGCTGGCTGTTCAAACAAGACTTTAGGTATGCGTCGGCTAGTTCAATTGCTAGGGCAAAGTTGTTGCGCACCGGCTCCAGAAGGAGCTCCGGCCTGTCCGTATCAGGAACACGAGAGGGACGGTCGTTGGTAAAGACAAGTGGGCAGCCGACCAGATTCGATTCTTCTTCCAGCTGCTCGCGCACCTCAGGTGTTTGAGGGACGGAAAATGCCAGGCAGCCGGGCTTCATAATGCCCGCCTTGTTCCGGGCAATCTCTGGGATTGTGCGGCCAAGCTTGGGGGTATGGTCGAGCCCGATAGTATTAAAGCCGCAGACAACCGTGTCGTCCCAGCAGTTGGTCGAATCCCACCGGCCGCCGATGTTAACTTCGTAAATGCCGACTTTGGTCCCGGTATGGTTAAAAATGTCCACCGAGAGGAGTGTGAGCAGTTGAAAATATCTGGGCATCTTCTCCTCATCCCCGTTCGCGTCTTGGAGTAGCGTGTTCCATACATGAAAGAACCGCTCAGCAAAAATTGCTTCGGAAACTGGCACGAAGTCAGTTCGAATACGTTCTCGCTCGCTTGTAAGGTGCGGCGACGTGAACAGTCCGACTTTTCCTGGAATGCCATTTGACCGGAAATGCGACCTTAGCAAAGCGTCGGTCCAGGCACAGGTGCTACCCTTGCCTTTCGTCCCGGTTACGTGTATGAAATCAAAGCGTTTCTACAAAGAAGTGAACGGATGTTAGGCAACTCAACTCTAGAAGTCGAGTTCGTCGTACGCACATCGAGCTGTAGTACTTGCAGGAACCGTTCCATTCCCGCATTATTCGGCCGCCCTTCCCGCATTTGGCGGGGTGAAAAGCTGGCATCATGTTTCGCTTGCAGAGGTTTGCGGCGAGAGATGAGGAGACGAATAGCATCTCTGTAGTGCATTGAGGAAAAGGTAGTGTCGGGGTTCGATAGTGGGTACGGGACGTTAATCTTGCTTGTTGATGAGCAATGGTGGGTGGTTTTACTCGTTGTGGAAGATCAAGGAAGTCAGCAAGGTGACACGACTGGGAAAGATTTCGAGGGCCTAGGCGCCCTAGGCATCAATAAAAAGATGCATGGCAAGTGGAGTACCTGTCGCACTAGGCCAAATTAAGGGAAGCTTGCTTTGTCAGACTACTGCTTATGCAAACTGGGCATTACACTGGGAGCTTAGTCAAATCACGGATTATCTATCGGACCGTACATACAGAGTATGACACGACAGCGAGAAGGTAGGACTACAGATGCAATTCTGGACACGCTCAATTGTCGATTTGACTGGGTATCGGTCAGCGTCCTGAGTAGGTGGGTGGGCTCTTAATCAGCGCTAAAAATGGGCATCGAATCCATCAGCTAACGTAATAAGAAACAAAGTTTGAACCCCCCGGGGCGCCATGCTTGGTTAGAAAAAAGAACGTCCTGCAACAAACTAGTAGATAAGCGCCTAGATCATATTTTTTTAGCCACGCTGGATAAATTCCTTTGTTGACAGGGAAGCAGGTCCTCGGCAGCGAGTGACGGAAGAGCCCGACTCGACGGTGCAGTCACATCAACGAGCAACCCACTCCAAGCGTGCCGAACGCAATCCGTACCCCCTACACTGGGCGAACAACTTTCTGTATAGAGACACGACCTGGAGGCCTCGACTCAATAGCTCCTGAACAGCTCTCCCATGATTGCCGAATTGACCCATACCTCCGCAAACCATGGAATTAATTGTGAGCGAGAAGCGGAAACGAGAAGACAACGATGGCAAATCAGACATGTCAAAGTTTGCAAAGAGCATAACGCGCCGTCTCCTGACTTCGACTCCGACTATACTAGTTAGGTGGCTGGGGAAATTTTGCTGGGGAAATGGTCTTTCAAGCCAGCGACCGAAGTGCGGGGCTATGACTCTTACGTCATGCTGGCAGTGGATCTCTTAAGACATCTTTTTTGCAATTGAAGGCAACACCTATGCAACCCCATCGTTCCCTCGATGATTCCCTGCAACAACAACAGTGGTGCACCTTTATATTTGACTTGCCCACCCTGGCCGCACTCTGGTGTTGATATGCGATTGATTTGTTGCATAATACGGCGCAATCCGGTATGTCGCTGTACAGGCGAGCAGTGACACCGGGTGAGGTGCTGCCCCTCATCGCTGACCATCTCATTTGGGATAATGTGGTTAACGTCATGGGCAACTGCGTCAAAGATATCCCAATTACCAGCATGTTGCCGATCACAAAAAGACCCTAGCCCTACCCTGGGGATAAACAAAGGAGAAGAGGAATCGATTGTAAGGCAGGCGTTGTTTGAGTAGCCAACGCCACAACGCGAGCCAACAGTGCGCGTAAAACCGGTGTTTACGCGTTTCACAATCACCACGTACCGCATCGTGGCAGTTAGCACAGGTTCTACAGGGGAACGCGGATAAGCCCATGTCGTTACCAAGCTTGCGTACCCTTTCATCGATCCACAGCTGGACACAGGTACAAGGAAGTACTCAAAAGCCCGTCGGACCAGGAGCTGGGCAGCCCCTGTCAGTATTATCCCCGGATTTCAGCCAGATAGGTACTCAGTCATCTCCACACACCCCGCGAGGACCAGGTTCGAGTCTTTCAGCAATTTCGCGAACTTGGTGGATTGTGCCGTGTTGGGAATGCTCCTTCACAAGCCCAGGTTGCATTGCTTTTGGACATGGTTCAAACGCCAATCGTAAAATATGCATCTCTCCCATAGATATATATCAATCTGGCTAGCGGCCATACGACGATGGTTGCGCCAGGGGTCGACCAACCATCCCCTGTTTGGCAACTGATGGTTTGACTGCCGAATATCACTGTATAACTGGTATCGTTCCCAAAGCGACATACCTTGCACACCCCATTCTTGAATTCTTGAGACTCTGCGTTGCCATTGTTTCCACACAACGTACTCCACTGCAATACAGAGCTTTACGATATCGATCTCCGTCTCGGAATGGTCTCGACAGCCACAAGGTATCGAATCCCCAGCTATGCTCCTCAAAAGTTCAAACAACCATCCTCGTGAGATGGCCTGCTATCCTTCACCAGGCACTCGGTTTTCACCTCAGTCACCGGCGCATCCTGGAGTGACTCCGCATCGTCTCAGTTTCCAACCACAACAGCCACGATACCTGGACGGCCAGAGGCAGGCCAGCTTCGATAACGGCCAACCCGGACTCGTGTTACGCAAGCAGAGCTACCCGTCTCCTCTCCTAACACAGAACGCCCATATTCAGTTGCCGGATGAGCAACTTTCGACTCACAACATATATTCAACACCGTACACGGTCAAGCAATGCAGCCTCAATGAGAGCTCGTCTATAGCGGCTAGCGGGCAACGTCTCAGGCATCAGCGCGCGTCCGTGGTATGTTTTTCCGGTTTGAATGCCCATCTCGCCAAATAAGTGACTAACAAGTGGTGGCTCATAGGCTTGTGAGCAATGCCGAGATCGCAGGGCCAGGTGTGATGAGCAGAAACCATGCAAGAACTGCAAAGAGAAAAACGAAACTTGCAACTACAAAGAGCCAATGGTTAAGCAGTACGAGCTGAATATTTATCACCGTTTTTTTTGTTTGCACAATCACAGGGCTAACTTGACCCTCCTCTAGACAGGAAAAGGTTCAGACAGAGCTTCTCGAGACGGTGGCCAACATGAGTACGAGCTTTGCCGATATAAAATCGTCGATTTCAGGGGTCGATTCGCGTCTTGGTACTCGTCTTGCATATCTTGAGGAAGAGATGAGGACTATAGTCGCTGCTATCCGACCCGGCGCTGCGCAACCTACGCCTTTGTCTGTGAAAACGGAACCAAGGGCAAGCTGGGATGTTGAGGAACCAATCGCGGCTTTTACTCTCGACGACGATAGATCTGATATCCCACCTGNTCTCCCGAGTGGATCCTGCCTGACCCAAGCTTGGACACGCCAGCGCTAGTCCTTATACGTACGAGCTCGTCTCCCGAGTGGATCCTGCCTGACCCAAGCTCAGGTACACCAGCGCTAGTCCATATCCGTGCTGTGAAATCCGGGGATTCTATGACCGGGATCCTGCCCAGCTTCTTATGCTTACTACTAATGTAATGGCTGCCAACCCCTGGCCAACACGATCCGCAGCCAGTCACACGTCGGCAATCCAGGAGTACTTCACTCAGCATTGCCTCTGGGCATTTTTGAAGGTCCAATCGTAGAAATATGCATCCCATCAGGGAAAGTCAAAGACATCATGGTGAGCGGCCTCATGCAATCCCACGGTTGCTCTCAAGGGCCATGTCTTGTTTACCAAAATGTTTGCATCCAACCCAAAGAAACCGTCTATCGAAACTCATCCTGCATGAAAAACCCGGCTGGGCGGCGAGACGTTAATTTTGAGCATATGAAGAGTCCGATGCGACTAGGTTGTATGGTGGAGAGCCAAATGTAAAAATAGAAGGACGGGAAAAGACAGCGTATCTTCGTTAGGCCCATTCTGTACAACGGACTTTTATATGCTGTCAGAGCCAGGGAGCAAATTTGGCCTTATCACCAATAGCAAAAATGGCACATACATGAATAGCTTGTGCCATAATGAATTTACCCCAATAAATGTACATATCAACTGGCAGCTCGCAGGGGTATATTGAAAGTAGTCATGAACCTGTCGTCTGGGCAGTATGTCGGTCATGCTGTAGCAGGAGGGGTGTGTACATTGTGAACCTGCGAGGCTGCGATTAGGATCCAAAGTTGGCCAGCAACACATTGGACCGTGACTAGCCAACCCTTACAAATGGGGAGTGGGTATGGGGCAGCTCGATGGGCTGGCCCCGACCCATGTATCACCCAACCAAAGCATAGCGGTTTCTTATCAAGTACAGGGGTGCGCTGCCCCGGTTTATGATCCTGTCCAACAAAAGCGATGTGACCACACCAGGTTTGAATTGAACTGCAGTTTCCGGGCTGACAAGCCGTCATCTTTCCCACAATTCTCTACCTAAACGGTAAGGAAGATGAGACCTTGGCTGCCGCCCTGAACCGGATCCGGATATTGTTGTCAGGAGAGATAGACTTCGTCTCGCGAAATCCTTTGAAACCGTCGTGGTGATTGCCGGTGGGGCTAGCTGCTGTTTGCATCGCACAGCTTCATTATTCCTATCACGTTGTCCAGTGAAAGGCGCTGGCTATTAATCGATTCATATATGCACAGCATCGTTTCATTGAGCTGCAAAACCTTGGCAACATTGATCAGCTCTATACGCAGCTGTTGAACCTTTTAGCCAGGGCTAATATAGATCTAGGCTTTTTCTAGCTTCTCCACTGTATATCCACCCACCACACCCCCCTTCTGTCTCTACCTTTTGCAACACCATCCACAAACCCCTGCGCGCACCGCTGCTGGAGGAGAAGACTAAAGGCGGAAAACACTAGCGCTTTCAAAACAGTTGTTGGCTAGGAACAAGGCTATGAAAGGAGAACCATCATCCTTTTCAAATGCATGCAGCTCGATCGTTTGTAGGGGTCCCGGTAAATATTTCAGACCAATATTACCCTCTCCCCGCTCGTATTATAAGCACATTTGGGTCAGCATGGGTATATATCCCCAGAAAACCAGCTCCACAGAATACCCTCACTCCTCATTCTTCATCTTGTCCTTCGCCGAAGATATATATCACTGTACAGTATAGCGCATATCTATCAACCATCGCCCCTTAGGAGAGTTTTCTGTTCTTTGTTATTCAATAGTTACTCAACTTGAGGCAACCTTTGTCCTGAAGCGACCGAATCTCAAGCCTCTTGGTTGTATCCTTCCTTTCCGTTTGACGGCACATCTTGGCTATCATGTGCATCTACCAATATGTAAGTTGGATATTTATTCGCCCGTTTATCAACTTTCTTTCGCCTCTAGGCAATATCTCCACCCGGGAAACCGCAACCGACCAACCATACCCCCTTATAGATGGAGTACAGCTGCGGTCACAGGAGGACCATTGTTGCCGAGTGGTGTGGCCGGTATAGAAATACTCTTCAGTCGCACATTCGATGTCGGCCAGAGATACTCTACTACACCAGGAACGACCAAATCTGCTGTAAGTTGCCTAACTAACTTCTTCTTGCTTGAGTGGACATTCATGTATTTCGCCGGTATATGTGAGCTAATATGACCGTTGTAGCTCATTGCGATGAGCAAGGAAACCCTAGGAGAGTCCCATGGATGATGTCACGCGAGGCGGATGGCGGTACTCGTCGAGATAACAACACAATATAAAAGTAACCAAATCTACTTTTTCATCTTCCCGTCTCAATGTGGACACGAGCATAGGAAGAAATCACAAATAAAAAGTAATCTTTGGTTAGCTAGTTAGCCCGGGTGTAGGGTTGCGCTCTCGGTCCAAGCGTACTAAAAGTACTATATCATTAATCGGAATATTTTCATATGTCGTACAATATATTATCATTGTTGCATTCTGGCTGTTGAGTTGCACTGGTCATGAATAGGTCTCGGGGTAAGTGGGTCGGCGATCTAGTTGTTTGAGGTAACTGAAAACGGGCGAGAAGGCCAGGGCGAATCGGTAATTTTTCGTAGATGTTTTTCATGCTTGCTACGGTTAACATGTCTCCTATTTCCTGCAACAGTGATGCGCTCTGTCTTTTTGATTTACTCACCCTGACCACACTCTGGTAATTGGTCTTTGGAACACGATTAGGTGAGTTCAGGTGCTGGTCCTACATTGTTGGCCACCTCGTTTTGGACAACGTGGTTAACCTCATGGGCAACTGCGCCAAAGATATCCCGATTACCAGCATATTGCCGAACACAGGTATAAGGAAGCACTTCAAAAGCCTGTCAAACCAGGGACCTAGGCAGCCCCTGTCAGTGTGATCCTCGGATTTCAGCCAGATAGGTACTAACTTGTCTCCACACACCCCGCGAGGACCAAGTTCGAGACTTTAAACAATTTCGTGAGCTCTGTTGGTTGCGCCGTGTTGGGAATGCACCTTCATAAGCCCAGGTTGCATTGCTTCTGGAAATGGTTAAAACGCCAATCGTAAAGCATGCATCTCTCCCATAGCCGAATATATATCAATCTGCCTAGCGGCCGTACAACGATGGCTGCGCCAGGGTAGAGCAACCATCCCTGTTTGGCAACTGATAGTTCGACTGCCCAATATCACCTTGGGTAACTGATTGTATCGTTCCCAAAGCGACATACCTTGCACACCCCATTCTTGAATTCTTGAGACTCTGCGTTGCCATTGTTTCCGCACAACGTACTCGTCCACTGCAATATAGAGCTTTACGATATCGATCTCCGTCTCGGAATGGTCTCGACAGCCACAAGGTCTCGAATCCCCAGCTATGCTCCTCAAAAGTTCAAATAACAACCACCCTTGTGAGATGGCCTGCTATCTTTCACCAGGCACTCGGTTTTCACCTCCTCAGTCACCGGCGCATCCTGGAGCGACTCCGCATCGTCCCAGTTTCCAACCACAACAGCCACGATACCTGGACGGCCAGAGGCAGGCCAGCTTCGATAACGGCCCACCCGGACTCGTGTCATGCAAGCAGAGCTACCCGTCTCCTCTCCTAACACAGAACGCCCATATTCAGTTGCCGGATGAGCAACTTTCGACTCACAACATATATTCAACACCGTACACGGTCAAGCAATGCAGCCTCAATGAGAGCTCGTCTATAGCGGCTAGCGGGCAACGTCTCAGGCATCAGCGCGCGTCCGTGGTATGTTTTTTCGGTTTGAATGCCCATCTCGCCAAATAAGTGACTAACAAGTGGTGGCTCATAGGCTTGTGAGCAATGCCGAGATCGCAGGGCCAGGTGTGATGAGCAGAAACCATGCAAGAACTGCAAAGAGAAAAACGAAACTTGCAACTACAAAGAGCCAATGGTTAAGCAGTACGAGCTGAATATTTATCACCGTTTTTTTTGTTTGCACAATCACAGGGCTAACTTGACCCTCCTCTAGACAGGAAAAGGTTCAGACAGAGCTTCTCGAGACGGTGGCCAACATGAGTACGAGCTTTGCCGATATAAAATCGTCGATTTCAGGGGTCGATTCGCGTCTTGGTACTCGTCTTGCATATCTTGAGGAAGAGATGAGGACTATAGTCGCTGCTATCCGACCCGGCGCTGCGCAACCTACGCCTTTGTCTGTGAAAACGGAACCAAGGGCAAGCTGGGATGTTGAGGAACCAATCGCGGCTTTTACTCTCGACGACGATAGATCTGATATCCCACCTGGATCCCCGGTACCTGCCGAGAAACCTGCGATTCCAGAAAACCACACGACAGGAACCGGCAATTTGCTCATGTGGCCGCCCATCCAAAAGCTCGTTGGGCACCTTTTGGTGGAGCATGGGATTAAATACCCAAAGACCTACCCACTCTCCATCGAGGAGAACAGGGGTCTGCTACATTTATATGGCCGAGGGGAAGGGAGCAAAAGTGGCAGCGAGGTGCCCAACGACTTTGGACTTCTTCCGTCCGCGTATTCCAAAGACGTAGCACCATCGCCTCCATACAATGATTGGGGCTATGTGGATACTACGGAGACCGTGTCTTGCCTGAGATTCAATCATGATCATGTGTGGAAGCTTGTGGACAGCTACAAGGAGAATATGCAGAACATGCATCCCATCATCTTGCCCCAGGATCTGGACGCCTTGATCAAAAAATTCCTCGGAAGCCTTTCCACCGTTTGCGTTACCAAATCTGCCAGGTCTGCACCAGTCGCATGGTTTACCGCAAAGCACGAAGTTGTGGGTGAGAAGCGAAAACGAGAAGACACAGACGACGGCTCGGGACCCAAGGTCGTGCATCAAAAACGTCCCACGTTGTCTCGCGACATCCATACTGCTGTAGTTCTCTGTATTCTTGCCCTGGGCGAGATCTGCTTACACAAGGAACGTATCCCCGATATCGTTCCAACGCATGGCGAGATGCAAGGTCAGGGTTCCTCCAGCTCTCAACCCTACCCCTCTCAAGGTTCCTCGGCCTCTAGGAATGGTGTACCACCATCCCCAGTCCAGGGGACGCCGCCTTCGGTGGTTTGGCACCCGACAGGCGGCAGGCGAGTCTCTTTTTCTGGTTCTACATCAGAGCCTATGAAGAGAAACATAGATGTGATTCCGGGCCTGCAATACCTAGCCAATGCCACCGACATTATGGGCAATCAAATGGCAGGGACGTCGGTATGGCACGTGTACGCCAGTATTTTGGCTGGTCTTTACTACGGCCAACTGGGTAGGGTTATGGAGAGTTACTGGCATATCCATGATGCCTGTATCAAGACCCAGCATCTTCTTAGGGGGTGAGTCCTTCCCTTCCCCTCTCCTCCAGGAATTGGCTGGATTTGGTCGCTGACCTGCTTTTATCAAGCCACTTCTCCCGTCTCACTGCTGCAAACAGCCAAACACAAGACATCAAAGACACCCGGTATTATCTCATTTACTGGACATGTATGCAACTTGAATGGTATGTGGTTTCTCTTTCTTTTTTTCTTTTGCCAGTACTGACCAAATTTGTAGCGACATTATTGCCGAGTTGAACCTACAGCAGTCGGGCATCAGCAAGTACGAGCAGCGCATGCCAACCCCTAATTTGGGACACATGATCGAATGTGGGATCGACAAGCGTGTCGCCTATGGCTATCAGGCGCAGATATGGCTACGGAAGACACTCAACAAGGCGCACACATTGCTATATGGGCCCAAGTCTGAAAGAGAGAGACACACTCTGATCAAATTGGTGGAAGTTCTACACTCGAATCTGACAGAGAGTGAAAATCTTTGGTGGCCAAAGTTTCATGGCCATGATCCCCAGACTCCGGCCGACAACATCCTCGACGCTAGACTGCGAGCCAAGTATTGGGGTGCCAGGAACATTATTTGCCGGCCCGTCATCAAATCTATACTGATGCGAGATTATCAGATGCAGGAAGGGCTCGACATGACCGATCCCTTGAATGAGCTCCTCGATCCCAAGAACGAAACTGTTTTGGAAATAGCAGAGAGGGGCATCAATGCGCTTGTTCATAGTACCAAGGCCTTTCACAATCTTGCTGAAAGGCGGTATATTGTCACCAACATCTTTGGTACTGCTCAGGCGTAAGTTTTGGGGACTTGTATTTTTTCTTCTCCTTTTCCCACGCTGACATTTGTTCTTTGATGCATTTTAGTCAATGGGGCAACCTGATTACCCTTGCCGCGGTCCACAGGAACCAGCACCTCTCACATTTTATCAACCCTGGTGAGCTTAAGTACCTTTTCGATAAGACGATACAGTTCCTGGAGGTCATCTCGCATCGATCAAGCGCTCTCGAGGTTGACGGGAAAATCCTCGTTGGTCTAAGGGATTCTCTTTTTCCCCAGGCTTTCCCAACCCGAGACGCTTCCGACCATCAGCCCAAACCCGTCCGACAATCCAATGGCCCAGTCCGTCTTCCATCCCTGTCGATGAGTCCTGTGCACAAGAGTCAAATCGGTCCTCCATTGGGGAACATGCACCTTGGCAGCTATTCTTCAGATCGTGAAGGGTAAAAGAATTATCCTCTGTCCGACACTCGTGTTCACTAAAATCCTGAAGCGCCTCCTCAATTATGTCGTCAGTGGGCTTGGAAAAGGATTGGCCTTGTATATTTATACCTCCTCATCACCAGTAATACCTTGAGTTCCTAACTACTATCACGAATCTTCTCAGCAGACTGAATGGTTGGCTTTTCGTTTTCTTGCTCTCGCACTGACAATGTGGGCTCCTCTGGGAGGACATCCTCGTACGTGGCCTTGGTGACGGGAGGACGTATTTCAACGTCCGACACGTATTGAGCAGCCGGTCGAAATTTCTTTGTGTTGGCATTATACGTGATCCAACGTCCCTCTTTGACGCCGTCTCCTGACGTTCCAATCTGGGCGATTTGGCAAGCGGGCCACAGACACCTTTCACGACGCTGATCTTTCATCGATGGGGTTTCAAACGTCCTTTCGTCTTCTTCCATGTTTTCATTGACGCTGAAATGGTTGGCCGGGAAGGCCATCTCCGCCCACACAAGCCCTCGCATTGCCCAATCCTCGGGAAGCGGCCTCCTTTCGGCCGTGCGGGGGAACTCGCTCGTCTCGTATTTCTTGGGGGTCTCAAAACCCGCTGCAAAAGAGTTTAAGCATAAACTGAGCAGATGCCAAGGGAAAGAAGCCTCGAGATGCGACATCGCTGGTGGTTTAGCCTCAGCCCCGCCTGGGCCCTTCAGGATGGCCATCTGACGCAAGAACATGAGTCTAACGTTGAGATAAGAAAGTATGTTCAAATCCCCCAGCCGTGAAAGAACAACTATATCTGTGCTTTCCACAAATTGGAGAACTTCTTTAAAGCGCTTGGAAAGGTCGACCACGTCATCTTTGGCCTCCGTGGCGGTGGCAATTGGAGCATTTTTATCATCAGTATTGGTCGGTTTTTGCGTCTCTGAAGCTTCTTGGGACTTAGCCGAAGCCGGCTCATCCCCAACTACGATTTTCCGCTTGGGAATGTCTTTGGTCGAAGCGTCAAGTGCCCTCATGAGAACGTTGGTAGGCAGGCCGTAGTCCAAAAGTGCACAAAGATTTGTCACGGCGATTTGATATCCTGCCTCCAGCCAGCGGCGTGCGCCCTTGGCCACGGCCAGGTCGAGGTTCGAAAGAAATTCATTGCGCGTATCTTCGAGATCTTCGGTGCCCTTGCCGGTGAAGAAAGTCCCGTGACACCTGACCAGCGCACGATCAACGGGTTGCAGGTTACCGTGTGTGCCAGCCATGATGGGTTCGAAAAGGGTGAGAATTGAGTCCCTGGCGCTGTTGAAGGAAATGGGTACACACAAGCTTTTGGCGTAGTAAAAAAGCTGTGCTAAAACATTAGGTCTCGCCAAAATTGCTAGATGGTGATACAGGCGTCCAGTGGTGGGCGCCTTATCGCTAGCTCGCGAGTACCAGCCGCGAGAAACAGCTGTCCAGACCTCCCTGTCGCGAACATCGTCGTCTTCGATGGCCATTCTAAACTCACGCAATACCAATTAGGCGGGCAATCTTTCAAAGGAGTAGAACACAAAAAGAGGCGTACTTACCTATATCGTGAAAGGTCTCCCAAACATTCTATCCAAGTATATTCAAAAGCTGGCACAGTTTCATACAAAAGTGCCATCATAGAGTACGAGGAGTAGATGAATGTGAGCATATACTCAAGTGAATGTGGTAAACGGTGCCTCAAAAGCTCCAAACTTCAAGTAAAACAAAGGGTCAGTCTCGCCTGCCTCGTATAAAAAAAAGAAAAAAGAAAAGAAAACCGTGACGAAATTCTCATGGAGTCTTACAAACTATGGATGCCGTGTCGCCACATGCGCGCCGGCATTGCATATTTGACGGCAAGTCGTCGCAGCGCTCGGCTTGCCGAAGGATGCTGCGAGGCGAGAAAAAAGTCGTGGTGCTCGTGTAGCAACGTCCGGTGCAAGGAAATGAGAGCCTGCCACTGGTCGGTGTTGAGCTTGGGGGAAGCCGAGCCGTTGTTTAGTGAGTTTTGTGCATTATCGACCTCTATACATTTGTTCTCGACCATAACAAGACTAGATTATAGCAAAATTAGTACGACATGGATCTCAGATGGCAGCCTCCCTCCAGATGAGCCACTCGAATGCAGGCAGTAAGGCTTCTTGTCACACGGACCCCCCTTTCGGCAGGCAGGCGGGAGGCCGCCCGTATCTTGTGATTTGGTCCACGCCGGGGCCGAGACTTACCCAGCATATATGCCTTTTACCTCAGCCACCAACTGCTCCTGACCTATAGGACGCGTCTCTGGCTGCTTTACCAACTCGTTGACTTTTTCGACTTCACCGGTGGCGTCGCTGACCCCGCCACCTCCCCTTGAGCCCAAAGCGCGCCGGCTCTGTTGGCCCGATGGCCCAACACGCGCATTATTTGTTGCTCCGCGCGTTTGAGTGGTGGGGGCTCCCACCGCCGCCTGTGAGTTTGTCATTCCCGGGGTTCCATCCTGCCAACGTGATTTGCGCGCCCGGGGCATGGGTTGGAAACCGTTGTTGGGATCTGTAGCCGGTTCTTCTGCTGTTCCTTGATGTGCGGTTGCTGTTGTTGCATGGGCAGTTGCAGGGGTACCTCTGGGACTTGACACTTTTGTCGCGTTGGTTGACAAGGCTTGTTCTTGTGGAGACCACTTTTGCCTCCTAGCTCTCGGTTTGTCTAGGCCAGCGTCGCGGTCCGCGTTTGGGGTAGACGAATCTCTTGATTCTGATGTTCCAGCTCCCCGCCTAGGGGATCCAACCTGTTGAGGAAGATGTTGACTGGATGTCCGTCTGATGCCAGCCGGTTGCGGGCGTTGATCAGTCTGATTGTTCGGCATGTTTCCTTACCCCAATGCTCTGGGAAAAAGTCAACAAAAGATGATTTAGGGTCTGCATTACTGAAATAAGAGACGCAAACAGACGATGATGATAGCTGGGCTTTATATGTCAATCATATACCGCATAACCTTGGCATTGGCTTTCCAAAGGCTAGTCGGTTGCCTTCTTTTTGCGGACTGCACGGGCGAACGAATGAGTTGCGGCTCAAACGCATGCAGTTTTCGGGCAAACCAAGCCGATAAAACAATCCATGCTGTAAAGTGACTTTGACTCATCTATCGTAGTCAGCGGGCGGTTCAGCGTTACCCAGCAAGCATGAGGCGTTTTGGGCTTTCCCTTACCTAGCTTTTGAAAAGTTGCAAGTAAATCCTGGTGTGATTCATGTGAAAATGAATGGAAAGAGCCGCTGGTTCTAAAAACGAATTATGACAGTTGAGTGTCGAACTATGTACCTGAGAGTAATACAGACAACTTCTTCTGGAGGGCTGACTTGCATCCATCATCAAACACCTCATTACAGTTTTTGATTACATTCCAATGGAAACAAACGACAAGAGTTAAACTAATTTGTCCACTTCCAAATCTGGCCGGGCCAAAAGGCTGCTATGCTTCCAAGTAGTAGTAGTAGTAGTATTAGTTAACGCCGGGCTCGGCCCGGCTTGTTAGCCGGCCGTTAGCAACCTCCCGAGGGGTATCTCGGCGCGCGTTCTATCTTCTTTATTTACACAGGGGAAAAACAAGGAGGGCAGAGGCGGATCGTGCCTGACCGGGTTCGGGCCCGGCCCTGATTAGGGGGTTAGTTCACTGACACAACCCCGTGCCTAAGGTGCACGGAGGGTTCGTCTGACGGCTTGTGCCGTGAAGTATGGGTGAAAAGGCAATAAGTCTATTCCTCGCCCGAGTTCGAGTCGCTTACGATCGGTGTCCCTAGGCGTAAAGTGCGTTCGTGGCGCGCGGGGCGCTGGTGGGCCGCTCTGGGGCGGGCGCTGAAGTAGTTGGTGGCTATCGAAAACGCCTCAAAGCTTTTCGGTTGCCCGAGGCTTGTCTGGAAGAATTTGCGGCGTTGGGCGCGGTCTGGCGGCCCGACCGGCCGGTCGTTGTCAGGCCACGGCCAGTTTCTCCACACCGCCCGCGAAAAGCGGCAGTGCACCGGGTGTTCAGGGGAGGTCCGCTTCCAGCACCAGGCACACGAGGTGTTTGCATCCTGGTGGTTGAAAAGGTCATGGTAGGCTTTGAAATCGCCGTGGCCGGTCCTCATGGCCAAGTAATGGCCCAGTAGGGGTCGTGGCAAACGCAGTTCCTCGGGCTCCTTTCTCGGTGTGTATTGGAATTTCCATTGCCTATATGCGGGGGACCGTTCACAAAGTTCTTTACGCCACCAGTCCTTCTCTATATTCGAAAGAATGGCTCTGAGGACCGTGCCGGCACCGCTATACGTGGTTTGCTGAGCCCTCGGGTCTGGGTCCGGCGGTCCGGCAGAGCCGGCCTTGGCCAGCTCGTCAGCCCGGTCGTTTCCCGGGATTCCCTGGTGCCCAGGGCACCAACGGACCCGAACCTCGGTGCCTTGTTTTCGGAGTAGATCGACAAGGTCATGGAACTCCAAAAAGGCCCATTGGGACGAACGCGGCGCGTCGCCTCTAAGACCCCAAATAACCGAGGTGCTGTCCACACAAATCCAGATCCGGGCGCCTGGCTGGGCCTTGGCTGCCGCCTGTAGCCCTCTTAGGGCGCCAATCGCCTCGGCGTCGAAAACGTGGCTTTCCGGCGTAATAGATGCGGAGCCTGCGGCAAATTCCAGGCCCGCCCTAAAAGCGGCCCATCCGTACCCTATTTGGACGCAGTTATTTTCGTGTTTTTCCGAACCATCCGTATATACCACGATATCGTCAGGTGATACCATGTCCAGCCATTCGATAAAGCGGCGGGCCGCTTCCTCTTTTGGGACTCCTCCGGTGGGGTCAGTGCGAGAATCCGGGGCATTGCGAGGTGCGCGCAACTCTAGTCTCCGGATCCGCGGGAGAAGTTGTGCAGCCGTTTGCAGGGTCGTGGCCGAATGGCCCGAGTTGCGGGCACGAGGTGTTTCACGCAGGCGGCTGACAAGGGGGTGCCCCTTGTCCGCGAGCCTTAGTCGGGCGCCGTATTTCAGGCGGGTGTAGGCCAGCGCGACGCGGGCCGAGGGTAATCCTGCGTCCCTGAGAACAGTGGACGAGGGGGTGGTTTTATACGCCGGGAGGATTGCCCGTGCCGCTAAAACCAGCGGTTTGTTCAGTGCTTTGAGGAGTCCTCTTTGTTTGTGCGCTGGGTTGTACCATGCCTCGGCTGCGTAGGTGGCCGAGGAACCCACGCATGCCACCGCTGCCTTGCGAAGTGCAGCCGCAGGCGGTCCGTATCTTACTGCCCCAAAGCTTTTGAGGTGGGCAGCGACCGCCATTGCTTTGGCAGCCCTTTCGGCCACGTGGCGGCGCCCGTCTAGCCGTCGGCTGAACCAAAAACCAAGCCAACGCATGCCCGGGTAACGCTCGGCCCCGGAGGCGCTTTGTCCGCGTCGACCGCCCGGTAGTTGGACCGGGGTAACCGTTCTACCATTAATCCGGATTTCCGGGTTGCGACCGTGCCTTTTCTTAGTGATATGGATCACCTCTGTCTTTTCCGCTGCAAAATGGATTTTCTCTTCCGCCGCAATTTCGTGCATATCCCGGAGTTTATCTTCCAGCCAACGTACGTTCTCCTCCAACGAGGGTGACGATTTCCATGTAAGCACGTCGTCTGCGTATGCCAGCCGCCACTTCGCACCGTTTTTGACGAGGTACGCCAGATATAGCATATATAGGATCGGGGAAAGGGGAGACCCTTGCGGGGTGCCGCACCCAAGCCGCCTAAAGCCCGTGGTCGTACCCTCCAGCCGGACTCGGGCCTGGCGGCCGCTTAAAAAGTTAATCACGAACCTAAGGAGCATTTTACTAAACCCGAGGCTCCGCATTTTCCGTATCAATCGCCCATGGAGGAGGGCGTCGAAGGCGCCTTGGACGTCGCATGCGACAAGGGTGACTTCCTCCCCGCGAGCTAGAGCCTGCTCGATATCGTGGGCGAGGGCACAAACCAGATCCGTCGCCGATCGTTTGGGTAGGGCACCGCCGTGGGTGCAGCTAAGGAGCCCGTTGTCGTGTATGGCCCAAGCTATCCGGCGTGCAACGAGCCTCTCGAGGCCTTTTCCGATGCAGGAGAGGAGGGCTATAGGCCGCCAGGATCGAACGCTGCTCCGGTCTTTCTTCCCCGTTTTCGGTAGCATCGCGACTTCGGCCTTCTTCCAAGGCGCTGGGAAATGTCCGAGTTCCAGGCAACGTTGGTAGAGCCTGCGCACCGGCTCGGCCAACGAAGCCCATCCGGCTTTTAGTAGCCGGACGGTCATTCCGTCGATGCCCGGGGACGTGCTCGTAACCCCAATGCAGGAGCGCTCCGCCTCTTCCGCACTAACCTGGGTGTCCCAAGGGATTTTAGCCTCGTCCGGCGACCAGGCCTCCAAGGGGTCTCCCTGCAGGTCATCCTCCGCCGAAAATCGGCCAAGCACCTCCCGTTGCAGTGCTTCCGCTTTTGCTAAAGGCTCGCTCACTTGCTCGCCGTTAATAACCAGCGGCGGGGACCGGAGGCGTGGTCCGGCTCCCAGCCAGCCCACCATGTTCCACAAATCCTTATCGTCGCGCAGTTGGTCGATCCGGTGCCTCCAGTACTCCCGCTTCGCGGCCCGCACCCCTTTCGTGTAAGCTTTCTCCTCGGCAGAGGCGCCTGCCCTATTTACAGCGCTCCGTTTTACCCGCTGAAATTCGGTCCAGAGCCGCTGGCAGTTTTCGGTCCACCAGGGAGCCGAGCTGCCCCTTTTTCCCGCCGGCGTACCCACGACCCACGTCACTTGCTCCCACAAAGTTGTAAATTCAGCTACCCACGCGTCCAATGCGTAGCCATCGGCCGCGGATCCCGGGTCCGGCATCTCTTGCATGCCAAAAGCAAGTAGCTCCGCGAACTTTGGTAGCCGGTCGTCCCTAACCGAAACGTTGACCGCCTCCGGGCGGGGGGCGCCGCGCGTCCGCAGCGTGGTATAAAGGGATTCGTGGTCGGAGCCTGTGTAAAGACTGCTGTCAACCACAGTTATTGTGCTGGGGAGGTTGGAAAAGACCATATCCAGTAAACCCCCGTCGCGGTGGGTGGGCACGCCGATATTTCCTGTAAAACTCATCCCCTGGGCTTGCGCCCATGCCGTCAGTTGATCCCCTCCGCGTGCGTTTGCGCGGCCCGGCTGGTATGCAGCAGCCGTTACGTTAAAATCGCCGCCTAGCACCGTGGGTCCATTTGGCACGGTATTGCATACCATTTCCAGCGCGGCCTCAGTGCCCGGAGCCCTATATACGTTAACAAACAATATTCCGTTAATTTCGAGCCAGAGTACGTCCCGCGTATTTTGGCCCTGCGGTAACCGTCGTTGTGCGGCCCCTAGGGCTGCCCCCTTTTTGACGTAGGTGAGCACCCGAGGCCGGAGCCCAGTCATGGCTTCGTAAGTGCTTGCGTGCCATTCGTCCACTGGCGCAAAAACATCATAGCCCGGGTGCGTTTGTGTAGTCGTATTTAGCCCGCACCATGGCTCTTGAACGTTAACCAGGTCCACTTTTCTCTGGTGGCACAACTCCAATAGGCTCAGATGCACACCCATCCTTTTACCTACGTTGGCCCAAACTACGTCGAGGCATTCCCGCTGCATATTGCCGAGCGAGTATTTCGTCATATCGATCGATGGGTTGCTTCCAAGTCTATCACATCAGCGGGGCAGATTTCGGCAGCCGCTGCGTCTTCCTCCATTTCGGCTGCCCAAACGATTTCGTCGTGCACACGTTCCTGTTCAGCCTGCAGGAAGTTGCGGATGTCCGCCCCTGCCGCCTCGCATGGCCGCGCTCTTTTATTTGAAATGCTCGATCGGGAGCTCGAGGTTTGCGAATGCTGCGATGAGGTGTTTAGGACCGGGATTGCAGGTGCTGGCTCTCGGCGGGCCGCCTCAGCCCGGTCGTTGATAATCGCGGCACGGTTGGCACGTCCGATTCTGCGAATCCCCTTTAGTTTACGCTGTGAAGGTCGTTCAAACTTCCCATTTACCACTAAAGGTCGGGCAGGGCAGTTCTCATGTCCGGATGGGAAATGGCCGTGGCAATTGACGCATTTGGGGGCTGCCTTGCACGGCTCTTCCTCTGTCGCATGTTTTGCTTCACCACATATGCCGCAACGCGCTTGCCGTACGCAGCGACGTATTTCGCAATATCCCTGGCAACCGTCGTGGTGGTGTGTAATTTTGCGTGATTTTTCAACCTTCCGCGCACGTTTCGACACTCCAAAAAGCTGAAAGGGCTTTACGGGTTGAACGAAGGACACTATCCACGTGCCCTCAGCCGTATGTGGGTCGTAACCATGTTTGGAAATATGCCAGTTGACTGGCTGCTGGCCTGCTGCCACGGTAATCTCCTCCTGGATTACCTCATGTACGTCCTTTCTTCCGTCCAGGCAATTGAGCGTTCGGGGCACTCCAGAGACGGCGTATGTGTGCCAGGTTGTCGGGACAGTGACTTCCCGCGCGTCCAATGCGTCCATAATGGCCTTAACTACGTTGGGGCTGAGGAGTTTTTGCCGTGTTTCCTCAGAGGCCACCGTAACACCCCAGCCCGTGGGGATGCGCTTGGCGTTTGGGATTTCACTGTGTGGCACTGAAACCAATTCGGCCAATTTGGTCGTTACCGCGTATGGCTCCCTCGTCACCATCCGCAGTTTGTCATTTACGCGGATCAGGATGCGGTTGGACGGTTGTTCTGTCAAACGTTTCGGGGCTTGGGAGCGGTCCCGGCCCGATTGGGAGGGAGCTGCGGAGCTGTCAGGTGCATTGCCGGGCATCGTACGTATCGGGTACGAGCGCGTGGCCGGGGTTAAAATTCGCGTTGGGGCCGCCGCTGGTGGCGTGGCGGCTCGCTCGGCCCATGTGACCGATTTGTTAGTGGGCGTGCCTCTGCCTTTAGAGGCCGACGACGCCGTGCCCGTCCTTGTAATTAAGATGCTGCGCCTTTCGCTGGAACTGGTCGGCGAACGCGACGGGGAGCGCGAGCGCTCTTTTTCAGGGAGGGTGCGACTGAGGAACCAGCCGCTGATCACGTCGTCAAGTTCAAGAACAATTCTCCTAAGCGCGGCGTCCTCCGGGGCCTGTAAACTTTCGAGCTTGGCTGCAAAGACCTCTTCGAGCCAGCTGCCGACTGTTTCCACGTTTTCCAACTCCTGCTGCAGTGTTTTGATGGCCAGGGCCGGGAGGCTGGAGTACCTTCCGCGGCCAGCCGGCTGAGGCGCGTTAGCGGTGCGCGTGTCGAGAGATACGTGTCCCGACTCGGCCTGGCCCTGCGGCAAAGCCTGCGGCGTGCTCTGCGGGCGCGCGCGGCGGTTTGAGACCTCTGGTGAGGCCATGACGACCGGCGCCCGGAGGGCGAAAATTCTTCAGCTGTTAAGCTTATTGGTGTGTTTGGGTGTGAATCGCTAACAAAGGTGGGTCTGACCCATGAATGGTGGAGGATGCTTGCGGTGCTAGAGGTAGGCGACGTAATAAACGCAAATGGCACCCTATCAGAAAATGTGCACGTTTCCTTGCACAGTTTACGCCTGTGGTCATCAAGAAGATGACGCACCGGAAAAGTGTCAAACTGCAATTGAGACTGGCATCTGTCCCTCCTGGAAAAATGATGCTACGTACAGCACAAGTGAATGCACGGAGTGCATGAAGAACAACGTGGGAGGGAAAAAGTCGAGGCAGGAAAACGATGAGGCGTTTCAGGTTTGATGCGTCTCAATGATTCTGTGAGCCACGGTTCGATCCTGGACCCGAGAACGATAGTCATGGAGGAAGGTTGCGGCGTAAAGATTGAAGCTGTGTATTTGGTGGCATGCTGGGCGAGTTGTCAGAAAGAACAGCAAAGAAAAACGGGAATAAATCAGGTGCAATCTCGACTTTAATCATTTCCTAGTTTAGCTAAGCTTGGCTTTGTTATCCATTGTGAAATTATACTGAGTGTCCCGCCAAATGAGCCCCTGAGAACCTGAACAACGGCGACGTACATCGGCTCTTTCCGACCCCCATACCTCGAGCTACTGAAGTGCTTGCAACCTTGGTAACTTTGGTAGAGCGCTAGCTTGAACTTCGGAAGAAGATGTCCAGGAACCTATGTAACTGAGTACGTATTTCCCAATTGACCCTACTTGATTGCGAGGGATACAAAATCTTCGCCAAGTCTTTGGGCTACCCTAGCCCTTTCCTCCTAACAACGCTGATCGTTCCCTGCAGCCTAGCTTGTTATCCCGGAACTCGGCACGGCCTTGTCGGTAAAATTTCTGCAAATTCTATCAGCTCCCTTCACGTCAGATCTCATTGCCGACGTTACAGCCTGGACCAGATCGCCTCGGTCCTTCATGGATCTTATGGGTTCGCGACCATATGAGGTGGACGGCTATATATTTCGGCAGGATGTCAGGCGTCTCCGCCATGAATGCTGGAACGAAGACTCTAAGGCTTCAGTCTTCAGGAATTGACGTTATATAGCCTTTCAGATCGCCCTGTAGAAAGAATTTTCTCGACTTTGTTCTACACTAGTACGACAGCAATCGTGGTAATTCATGAAACCTGTGCAATCGTCCCAACCATTGGTTGACGTTGCGTACCCCCTGGCCGACACCCAAAAACAAACAGATTTGTATTGTTACCATCCGTATTATTTTATAAATATCTTAATGAAGTTTTGACTTTCAAACTCACCTTTTTCTGATATTAATTCCTTATCTTCCAATGAGGCAATATACCGAAAATCAGTTTATTTCCGCTATTAGTCATTCCTCCTTGCTTGAGCCTCCCTGCTTCAAATCAAGGGTCAATAATTTCAACCAGTTCTATTTCTGATCACATACGCAAATGAATCAGATGCCTCCCAGGCAGCAACCTGTTAGGAGTAGGAGATTACGGCAGCGAGCCCGAATCCTTGTGTCTTCTATCATTGGTGCTTTCCGGTCGACATCCTTGGAACAGGCACAATTAATCACGGAGGCCTCCTGATGAGTGCATCTGCGGTCACAGGAGGATGGTTAAGAGCTTTGTACCGTGCAGTAAGTCCCGGGATGCTACCCCGTAATCATACTTTCCAAAGACTCCGTGGAGGTGAAGACCAATAGGAACGAGCCCGTAACGAAAGGTCCCCTTAGAATCAACTTCGCCTCTGACACTTAGTCTTACATTAGTCCTACATGTATGTTCTCTTGGAAAGCCATCCCGGCGTGTATTTATGGACAGCCATCTAGGCAATTCCAGCAGGGGTGTTCACCCGGCCGCAAGTCGTGCTGGGGTCGAGGCTTTGCAGCGCAGGGACAAACAGGCCTGATAATGTCTCATCCGCGACAAACTGGTAGCCCTAGCTAATTTGCCCCACAACTGCCACGATTTGGGTTCCACATTACGCCTATTGTGGAGTGCTTGCTTCCCATCACACACTCCACCTCCGGCATGATTTTCACCTGGAGTTCCTTGAGTAGGAACATCAGCCTTCTGCGAGCTTCATTGGGTAAATCATGTGTCACGCAAGTCGAAGGGATGTGCGATCAGCTTGACCGGGACTTCAGTCCCAAATCCCAGTCCCCGATGGCAGAGCAAAAATCAATTACTTTGCGCGCAGGAAAGACTAACTTGTTCTGGTCGTGCTCGAAGCGGTGCCGCGATCGTTGAAAGGTACCGCGAATGAGAGTATACGTAATTTTGGAACACTAATCTGAACCGTGCCTCTTTCAAGTAAAGAGACCGGGGAAGCACCAATAACAGAAGCTGGGAGATGTCACGGCCAGGCAAACATTGGAGAACCTCAGTGTATTAGGCGCTATCGACGAAAATTCTAAACTGAAGAGAAGAGAGAAATTACAATTGACGGCGCACTGGAGAGACGCGTTTTAAATCCGGGGTGAGTGGACCCTTTGCACGCCCTGGGCCTAGCGTGGCTGGTGAGTGGAGTGGTGATTCTGAGGGTAGGTCTAGTGGCCTAATCCTCACATATATCGGCTTCGGAGGGTGGTATATGGAATTCCGTATTCAATCGAGGCTTTCCGGATTGACTGGCCGGCCACGACAGCGCTGAGGGCGATATTGATGTCAGATTCTGAATATCGCGGCATTGTTAGCTAAAAAATCAGAATCCAAAATATGGGATCAAACGCGAAAAAATTGATCAAGTAACGCGTTAATATCAATTGGGGTGGCTGGGAATATTCGGTGGCTGGGAGTGATCCGCTAGGGTGGGTCCCGACTTAGTTAATATTAGTAAACCTATCCGGTAGTGTATAGCACTACTAAGCTAGTTCAAACAAAGATCCGTTTGGCAGGTCTCTTTCGCACTGACCGTAGGGTTGTTCAGAGACGGTTGCAGGGATTTACAAGCATATTCATCGCAGTTACTGAGGACATAATTTCGTTTACAGCTTTGCTAGGCTGGATATTTATGTGACCTAGATACGGGGGAGAGAAGAGTGAGAAACCAAACAGCGGTACACGCGTTGAAGCCAATGAAAAGTCATCAGTTTCCTGGACGAGCTCCGGATGTAAAAGTCAAGACCGCAGGGTGTTTTAGCTGGACGGACCCCAACAGGAGCGCGGCTAAAATATCAGTCTGCTGCCGAGGCCTGTACACACCAAACCCTGTCGTACATGGTGTCAAAGTTGTTGACGGCGCAATGCCCGGAGTGGAGGCTTGTGAAGAAAGAAGGGGGATGTAAAACCCTGCCCCGGTATTACTTCCTATTGGTGAGGGCTGCCTGGGATGGGCAATTATGTGTGTTTGCTTTTGCTAAAAAGGCAGGAAGTTTCAGCCCGTCCGGATTCTAAGCAAATGCCAAGCCAATAAGGGGGAATCAAGGCGGGGAAAGCGCGGAGATGGCGGATCTTTTGCCAGAAACGGATGATCCCGAACAACGTTAGGTTTATGGAAGGTACCACGGTCACAATTTAGCAAGTTTCGCGATGCTAAAATATTGACTGCTATACTTCTATAGCACATTGGGGGTGCAAACTGCAAGAAAGCATGTAATCTTTGTATTTTAGTTATTCCATGCCCCAAACAGAGGCTCAGTTCCCATCATCCTGACTTAGAACCAGTCGCTTAAACAACATCCACAGAAATGAGCCCATCAAAGCATACGCTGAGCCTTGAGCAGGTTACCCCGCTATTCAGTCAACCCCATGTTCAAAGCCATCAGAACTTCTTGTCATCGCTAGACAAGCACAATAAAATACGAAGGGCTGAACTCTGCCGAATAAAACGGGACGAATTACTACAGAGTTTTCGTTCGATCGAGTGCTTATTTGCATTGTACTCGCTCGTGTTCCAGGAACATATTTCCGAGAGAGATTGCAAGGAGTGGAATGAGTTTCACAAAGTTGCAAAAGAAGGCTCGAGACGCCTCAACATAATCATTAAAGTTACCCTCGCTTGGGGCAACGAGGTGGTCACTCATTACAACTTTGTATCACAATGCAGAGCTCACTGTGAGAATCTCCGGGCTGTTGCATGGTACAACAACAAGTGTCAGCCTTGGGCAAAGGTGGTCGAAATCTTGAACGCATCTATTCGGATCAGAATACAAAGGAATGACGGGCGGTCAAAAGTGAGCGACTCTCGCAATCCGATTCTTCCCCAGGATTTGGTCTATGCCAAGCGTGCTTTGAAGGGGGACGTTAAGTTTGTCAATGAACCGACCAAGGAACTATCTGAGGACTATGGCTTCGATAAGCATGGGCTGATTGTTCGACGGAGATTTGCGGCATCATCCTTGTCTTCGTCAACATTCCACGACTCTCCGAGGCTTATTATTGGAAACAACGACCAAGATGGGTTCCCGAGGCCGACTGACCCGCGGTCGGCATCCCAGCTGTCTTCTCAAGCCCAACGTGATATTGCACGCGACAGCAATGTGGCGCCGACCCCGTCCGGCCAGGGACCACCATCGCTATCGTCCCGTCCAACGACTCTGGAAGCCATAGACTTCGCGACAGAATCGCCGTCGTCGCTGCGCCAGTGTTCAACCCATACTTCCCCTACCGAGGACAATAAGTCAACCCTCATTCCATCGACTCCATTACCGGCATCGAGTGCGTCTTCAGCCGCTCCAGGTCTGACAGCTAACGAGACTTCGAGGCAATCGTCAAGCAGCTTGATAGAAATCTCGCCATCGCGATCATCCATAAGCGAAAATAACAATCATCACGAGTGCACGCCTCTAACCACACTTAGTTCAGTACCACATACGGTAGTGAAAAGTATAGGTTGCAATGATGCTTCACGATTGCCAGTTGCCTTTTCACCATCATCGCCGTCCTCGACATCTTGCCAACAATGCTCGCGATTTGCCGAGTCGCCTTGTGTCATCTCTGATCCTGCAGTTCCTGCGACAGCACCATATTTATCGTCAATCTCACATAGGCTGCTGCCGTCATCACCTCTCGCAACAACAAAGTTTCGTAATTCGGAGCCCTCATTGTCCCCCCCGGAAGAGTTTTCACATGAAGCCAAATCAAGTATGGTCGAAACGCCTGAGGTGGCCTGCTCAGAAGACGACACCGCCATTGAGCAGGAGCCGTCACATACTGCGACTGTTGCCTTCAGCTCTACAGTTGAAGCCACGAACAATCCAACACGATCACCTTCGACAGATCCTAACCCGGCATTTTTGCCGCCCTCCGTATCGCCGCGTTCCTCGTTCCACCACGAAATAACCCAAACCCTGACGGCAACCTCAAATTGCCGCGTCGATGGCGCTGTCAAATGCACCGTGGCTCCCTGTTTGCCTACGAAGCCTGAACTCGTTAGGAAACGACCTGGATCCAATTCACACGAATCTTTACCGAAGAAGCAAAAAGAGAATGATGGGGATCCTACCACCGCATTGGTTACACCACTTCGCCCATTATCAGCGGCAGCTTCGGGGTCCCACAGGCTGGATAGTCACGCCACAATTAACTCAACTGAATCGACTCCATCTTCACCGACCTTGGCGGCAAACCCCTGGCTGAAGGATGCCATGTTATCCTTGGACCGACTGGACAAAAACAAATGGCTCAACGATGCCATAATAAATGCCTACATACATGTTTTGGCCAAGCGACATGGATTTTGTTTTTTGAACAGCCATTTCCTGCAATCTGTACCGACCTTGTCGTGCAAGGCTGAGTATGGGGATCCCCTGGAGTCGGACTTTGTTCTGATGCCTATCTATGAGAATCACCACTGGTACCTCTTGGTCATGTATAAGTCAGACACTGGAGACACGGCCCAAAATCGTATTGTTTGTTTTCTCAACTCCCTAGAATCGCACCCCCTGTCGTCTGATACTTCTGCTCGATGGATACAATATCTCAATAATCTCGGTTATCAAGGACTTGTCCGCCAAAGACAAGTCAAGGTCCCCCAACAGTCTAACAGCGTGGACTGCGGAGTCTTTGGCCTTGCGTTCGCCTACCAGATCGTCGAAAATCTTCAACAGTTCATCGATTCTGTCGAGAGCGGGGCGAGCCTGGGCTGGACGATCGACGCATCCAAGTGGCGCAGGCGTCTACGGCGTGAACTTGAGCTCGCATACGGCCTCGATTCCGCTGCTCCGGATTGCAAATTTAAGAACACCGGGCACGGCGATGACGAAACCTGTGCAGATGTGATCTCGGCATGCCACGCCTTCAAAGCTCCCAAAGCTTTGAAGCAAGCCCTGTCGTTAGCCACAGTTGCCTCTTTCGAAGCCACTGCTGTGGACCTCGAAATAAGCCATAACGGGACTATGGCCAGTGTGTTTACTACCTCGATGCCGCCTGAATCAACATTACTGCTAAATAACGATGTAACCATTGTCTTGTGAGTGAGAAGGAATTCTGAATCAGGAATTCCAAATCGCAACAGAATTACTAATGCTAGTCTATGGTGAATAGGGGAAGTACCGAAACCTTCCCACAATCGACGGCATCCTCTCGATATTTGACATCCATGTCGCCTAAATTTGTAGGGTCGTCAATGACATCGTCGCCAGCTACGCCTACTTCCCAATCTACCCCAGTGCATATCGTCACGAAGAGAGAGGGCCAGGCATCGTCGAAAGAGGCTGAACATAATACAGAGGCCAGCGACAAACCGTTGTCGCACCATACGTATACACAATCTTCGTCCTTGAATACAACTGCGGCTGCCCTTTTCGAAGCCTTTTCAGCTCTACCACGTGAAAAGATCAAGAAACTTCAGGCTGTCAATCCCGAGACCTTAAATGAAGAAGTACAAAAGGCACTTTACTGTACGCATCGTGTACCTTATGGGCCCATTGAAGCCGTCAACTTTAATTCAAGGGTGGCCGCTTCCGACTTCAGATCAGGTAAGAATCACGTCAAATACTTTACACCGTCCATTTGTCATTGACTTTTTTGTCGTCTCAACACAGCTCTAGCGCACCTGCCTCCACTCCCCAACCTACAGCAGCTTCCACAATCTAACTGCTTATCCAACCCAACAATGAAGCAAGCCAGTTTCGTTACGCCGGACGGCGCCCAACATCTCCTGTCTCCTGTCCCGTCGGCGGATCATCCTGAGATGGCATGCACAATCCCGAGCCCCTGGCAAGCGCAAAACCGCGTCCCGTCGACTAATTCCACGAGACAAGGAAAATCGTTGATGAAAATTTTCTCGATTATCAATCCTCCAGCCCAGCAATGCAGCAAAGGCAGCGATTCTCCAGTGGAAGACGCAGCTGAATATTCACCCATCGTTAATAAAGACCCCGTCCAAGTTAAATTCACCAAAGATGGCTGGGGTCCAATATTTGGGCAGGTAAATTTCATACACGATCTTGAGCACGACCGAGTTTTCAATGTCCCAGACATCCCCCCCATAGTCCCGCAGCCAGGAAGTCAGCTCGAGGCCGATATATTGGATTTTCGCACAATGGGTTTCTCTCACTGGGAAGATAACGTTGCGCGTGACCAATGTTTGCTCTTGAAAGAAAAAGACTTCTGGAGCTCCGAGGGACTAGATATCTTTGCTTCGATTCTGGAAAACGCGCAGCAATTGAGAAGCTTTCTACGCTACTGGTTCGGGTCAAGGGTGTGCGAAATTAGGCATTGCTTATGGTGGCGCTCAACAGGCCCCAAACCTATCTATCTAAAGCAGAACACAGGTCCAAATGACGACCAGTGTCTGGCTTTCCACATACTACCACGAGACACAATCGTACGGTATTTTGCCGGCTCTCATACTGCAAATTGGCCGGGAATGGGGCAGGAGGGGTCGCCTCATTTCACGAACTTCGGAGACGACATTAATTCTTACACAGGAACCACATCGTCAGATGGAATGTAAGTAAAATCGTTACTATATCATAAATAACATCAAGCTGAAGAGGCTAACAATATCCCTACTTCAGCACATTGTTCGATCCCAAAATCAACTTCAAAATTGAAAGTGGCACTGCTATGACCATCGTGCTCGGACCATCAAATGCGTTCGAAGGCAAAGGTTGGGCCCGGTTGGATGTGAAGGATGCAGCTAAGCTCAAGGAGCTTCAGAGGATCGAGAAGACGCTTGGTATCGGCTGGAACCTGAGCTGACCCTGATCTCAATGTTAATGTTTGTGCAAACGCCACAGGGTGAAGACTTGGCGGCAAGACATACTCAAGTGGGATTGCAAAGTTTATTTTTATTTTCCTTGTTGTCCACAACCTGGGCAACTTATCCCCCCTTTACCTCCAGCCCCGTGGCAGTTCGGGCAGCTTGACGTCATTGTGTCGAGAATATGTAGTAGATGGTAGATTCGTGTTTGTGAGAGGCAAGTCGGGGACAGGAGAGGGAGGGAACTGAAAATAATCAAAATTGTAGGAACTATCTTTTACAGTAGCGACGGTGGTATATAAATCGAACCAAATTTAAATCCCTCAAAATATGGGACACATGATCCACCCACAAGCCAGAATGATCGAGGTGTGAACACGTGATACCGCAAAAACACCTGCGACCTGGTCCTCATTCATCCAACTAGGCCAACTGGTGTGACCGGGTCCCTACCTCCCCCTCCCGCCCTGCCCGCACCTCACGGTGCCCGCACCCACCAAAATTCTGCGGTTCAGCCACTTTCAGCCATGGCCAACGTGAGTGACAATGTTGCACGCAAAAAAGATTCAGCCTGACCACGTATGTCCAATTGCGATCGAAAAAACGCGCGCTTATGCAGGCTGATTTGCGGTGATAATTCGGGCATGTTAATTAACGGAAACATGTGCGCCCATTCGTTTTCAAGCCTAAAATTGTGATGGGTAGTAATAATGGTGGTGCATGTGCTGCATGTGAGATGGTACTAATGTACGTCGTTGCTTTTACCCCGCAGCTACATGAGGGTGAGCTAGCATGGATCCTCTTCCACTGCCGTCCACATCAAAATGCGATGACAGGCTTCGAGTGCCGAGAGTGGGAGCACAGTACAAATCGCTGTTATTGGCAGAGGCTCATATACTAAAAATATTTCACTCCCATCATCCGTAGACTTTCCTAGCACCGCTCCATTTACCCAGGCTGGCGGTGGACTCGTTCAAGCTGAAGCTCCATAGGTTTCTGCCCTTCAGTCCAGGACCTGCGTTTCGAGGAGAGAAAATGGTTCATGATGCAACCCCATGGATAGTCAGCCTCCGCTTTATTTCGCCACGGATCACCATGCGACTCTGGACCCCGCATTTTGCCGCACATAGATAGCGTGCCGCGGGTGATAGAGGGGCCTCGTGATGGACGCCCATCTAACTGGGATAAGGGGCTCAAAGAGCGTGATTGTATGTAGGGCTATCTTGACAGAGTACCAAATCACATTGTTAGTTCTGTGGAGGTACAAGCTTTGACAGGCATTCAGGAGCCCTCCATAAGCGGGGGTGGGGGGAAAGCGCAGAATCCGATTGGCTGGTCTTGCAACGTTAATTCGCGTAGTTAGCTTTTTTGAATGGGGAATAATAAGTGATTGGGGTGTCATTCGCAACTCCCCTTGGCAGTGGAAATGACGAATGGTTGCCTGGCGCAATGTGTGTGATTCAGCTATGAGACGATTTTGGCTTGCGCAAGGTTGACAAAAATTGCCAAACAAGGGACTTGTGGTTAAAGTAGAACCAAATTTCATACTAAGAGTTATTCCGAAAGACTGTTAGTTTGCAGCCCTATATTGCCAGCATGGGCATTGTAGGAGCATTTCAAGTGCTGTCAAGAATTCCGTTACTATCACAAATTCGCCTTGTGTTGGCAGGCCAGTAGCCGGCAGCCTAGCACTCAAAGTTCGCACGCTCCAGTGATGTTCAATGGTATGATGGAAGGTTAACAGGGTAGCAATGCCAAGTGGAGACACGGGCGGGTTTGCAGCGGTATAAGCCAAGCGGGAATGGTTGGCTAGGCGAAGTGGCCGCCAACAACCAAATGCGGGTAGCTACCCCTCTCCATTCCCATCCAAGTCACTGGCCAAAATCAGCTCATCTATCCAATTTGATGCACGGGGGGAGACATTGAGTTTTGATGGCCGGTTTGGCAAACTCAAACAAAGCGCTGCTTCGTTTAAACCTGCCCACGCCGTTACCAGGGTCACAACTATTTTGCAGGTCGACGTGCCGCAAAAGAACCAGTTCGTCGCCACCGCCGCACGCATTACCGCTGAGACGGGCTTTGTGCACCTCTTTGTCGCCAATGCTGGAGTTTAGAGCCCAAGCCGCTCGGTTTCAGCGGATCAAAGGTGGCGTTTATCTGGGTTGGTTTTCTGATATTCACAATTCGCGTGTCGATGGGTTTAATCATCGGTCAAAGGCCTGAATAGTCAGGCAATTGTCATTGCATGTAGCTCCGTATCTTTATTTAAAAATGGACCTGGCCGTTGGGAGGATGCGACCGTTTTCGTAAACTCTTTTAGATCAATACTTAGTTGTATCTTTATCCTTGCAGAAATATAATTGTTCGTGCGCATCCTGCATCCATTCAAGGCGCTCCTCATCCGTCAATTCCTGTAGAGCAATGTAGCTATCAGAAGAGGACATCCTGCAGTGGTGGTTTTGACATGAGATAATGCTAGTTAGCGTATTCGCAGGGATAAGCAGCCTCAGATAGTTCAAAACCCCTAAAGCCAGATTACCGTATTTCTGCATCACGGGCATCAATTGCTTGAAGAACTTTTCCTCTACCCTCAAGACCGCGATAAGGCGACCGATTGGGCGTGCGTTCGAGGCAGAGTTACCGATATTCTTTCCGACTTCGAAGACAACTCGATCGAGGACTGTATCACGCCGCGGTTCGAAGCAACCTAGGAATTCATCAACTTGCTTTACGACTTGTACGAAAGCCTGCCGAAAAGGTCCATATTTGTTGGAAACCATTGTTGTTGCACGCTTTTACCTTTGAATATAACAAGAGGAGGGAGGGCAACGCCCGTAGCCGATATACATTCGAGTATACTCGTCCAACCCCGCGTTCCGAGCTCTTTTCGCTGTAACGGCCGGATCCCGTTAAGGCCTGATACCAAGCCATTAGAACCTTTACCTTCCGTTATACCGGTTTCGTCCATATTCCACCGATTTCCCGGTTTAATATCGTTAATAACGGGATTGGTAATATAAAGCCACCAAGATTCAATTACCTCCGTAGTAGCGCCATTAACCCGGGCGTTATTTATTTGACGGGGCCTTTGGGTTTTGAGGACTGGATAACGAGCCAAAAACCGGGCTATCCAACGTTTTTCAAGGCCCTTTGTTTCTCCAGAAGCTTGAAGGATTCGTTCCGCAAAAACACGTAATTCCTGATGCGTTGGCGGTAGCCCTAAAGCGGTTTGGGCTAATACCCAATCAGCTAAATGTTTTTCCTGCTCCGGCGAAAGCTTTTGGAACGGTTTTTGAGCTTGTTTATAAGATTGTGAACCTTTTAAATCGATGTTGAAGTGTACATCTAGGGATGCCCCATTTTCGGGAGGTTTTGTGGATTGATTGGCCATTTTACATGTCAGAAATAGCGGTAAGAAGCTGGCTTTCAGTATATTGTTTCATTGGGAGCTTAAGAAAGAGAGTGTGAAAAAACTGAATCCAAAAGTGAAAGTTCGTGGAGATATTTATAAAAAACGATACGAGGTGAAAGTGGCGGAGTAGATATTTTTAGGGGCCCATTTGCGGGGGGGCATCAGGGGGTGGCCAACGTTAGACTCTGGGGGCAATCGGTCGAATATAAGCGCAGGGGCCGCACGCGATTTTGACGGATAAGACAAGGGAAGCGTAGTTTCCGAGACGCTTTTCGACGGACTTTCTTCGGTGTCGTCGGGCCTGCTGTGTAGCAAGAAGCGACCAGCCACAGGTAAGGCACTATGACCCGAAGGCTGTTGATCAACAGTGCGAAAGCGTCTTCTTGGAGCAGCGGTCAGGCCGGCCTCGTCACGGATACACTGTTCTCGCGAAAGCGAGACGTCATCATTTTGCGCGAGCACTTTTTGTCTATGCAATAATAAGGTTTGTCGGAATTTCTCTAACATTGTCGCTGGAAGACGTCCACCTGCCGGATTTCTCATGTGCGCGGGGCGTAAGTTCGTCACTGGAAAGCCTGTTGATGGAGGGTTGCATGGCAGATGAAAGCGATGAGGGTAGGAAATATCGTATGCACAAAGACCTAACCGCATGCATACCTTGCCGTGTTTGGTGGTGACGCGGGTGAGGGGAGACTGATGCAATGAAACAGACCCCTCTCTTGATTTTTTTAGCATTCAACGTCCAGAATCCAATTGGTTGGTATGGCATGTTGTTAGCTTTTTTCTACTTGGTGTTGTCGACACCGATACCTATTACCAATATAGATACCTACGCCTTGCGCATAGTATCCCACACTTTTCCACTTCTCATAAAATTCAGTTTGTTCAATTTTCGTGCAATTCTCCAGTTTCAAAACTGACAAAACACGGACTGGTCTCGCCAGCGCTCAAACCTCACTGTCGTCTCAACTCAACCCAACAAAAAACCTCGCTAGTACTATCGAGATGTCAACAACTACAGCAGTGACCACGCTGCCTTCGCCCGCGTGCAAAACCATCTATTGTACCCAATGCAATCGCAAGTTTAGCAACACCAAGGACCTGCAGAACCACATCCAGGACTCTCTCTCGCATCGTGCCGCCGCATCATCACTCAATTGCGAAATTTGCAAGAAGGCATTTAAAAGCGAGAAGGCGCTGCAGCAGCACACCCGAAGCTCTCCCCGCTCACATTCGTCTTTGTTCAACTGCCGCATCTGCGACCGGTCCTTCAACAGCGAGGAGATGCTGCAGCAGCATATTCGTGACTCTCAAGCGCACGCTGCATCTTTCGACTGCGTTCTCTGTAATCGAGAATTCAACGGCAACGAAGCTCTGCAGCAGCACCTTCTCAAATCTGTGACCCACCACCGGCGGCAGCAGCAACCTCGGACCCCGCTCGACCAGTTCTTTCTTTCGTTCACAACCTTTGACCACGACCCTTCTGAGCCGCCGGCCGCGTGTTTCAACCGCTTACGGAGGCACCAAGGCTGGCGCAGGGGCGATGCCGATTCTGATGACGCCTGGGTCAGATACCAAGCCGCGCTTGAGAGCGAGCTTCGCATGTGGTACGATTCGGGAAACTCGCTGGCCGCGTGGCACGCTCTCTGCCGCGCCATTGGCGTCAACCCACTGCCGCAAACGTGCGAGATGTGCGAGAGGGTGAGTGACGTCTGTAGAAATCTCACCAAAAGAAAAAAAAAAAAGGAAAACAGTAGTGCTAGGGTTGGGTTTATGCTGAAATTCCTTCTTGGAAAAATCACAGGCCGTGCGAAGCATCTATGTCAATATTGTCGACTTGATCGAATGGGCACGGGCGCAGCGTGGGCACGACGTGCAGCCGGTCCAAACTTTTGCAAGCTTGGAGGATCTGCGATCTTACACTATTGAAACGAAGAAGATATACCATAATCGGCTTGAGAATCTGGATGAAGACGATGTCGTCCTGAGGCATCTGCTCCGGCGCATTTTCAGATAGAGGAATAACGTAATAAGAGATTCTGACGCCAAAGATTCTTTTTACGAATTTCCAAAAATCCTACATTTAGCTCTTCGACCTCTTTTTCTCTTTGCAAGTTTGCGTAATTTTCAAGAACAGCGCTTCGGCCTTTGTAAACTTTCCTTGTCCTTTTGCATATCAGCCGCCGTTCTAAAGCAATGTTGCCAAATCCTTCAGTGGCTGTTCGCCTTGAGGGCGGTGGTTTACTGCCTTTTTGACATGAGCGAATAGCCTCTGGCATATAGACCTGGCAGAATACGCGTTTATCGTGTACCGCAACGGCGAAATTACTGCCCAAGGTTCAGCAGCCTTGGGCGGGCCATGCCACGTCTTTGACGCCGAAACGGTCGGGGCATTGCGCGGCTTAGAGGCAGCCGCTGCGAAACCAGGAAATACAATATAGGCATGCGTGGACAGCGCCTCCGTTATTTGGGGCTTGAGAGGATCTGTGTCGCTGTCGTCGCAATGGGCCTATATCCGATTTCACGAACTCGTGGAGGAGCTGAAGGACAAAGGCGTTAGCGTCCGCATACGATGGTGCACGGGGCGTAAGGGAATCGAAGGGAACGAGAAAGCAGGTCGCCTAGCAGATTCAGGCGCGAAAGGGCCCGCGGACGCTGGCCCCCGTACCCAGGGGGCGACCGTCAGCGGCGTCCGATCCGAGCTTCGAAAGGCAGCCCGAGAGGCCAGCGCGCGATATTGGCAGGCCAGGAAACCGTCCGATGCATATGACTGGTGGAAATTGGAATATAGCCCAACGAAGGAACCAAACTAACTCGGTCAACGCATTTTGGGGCATTAAGTAGCTATGCGGACAGGTTACGGGAACTTCCGAGGTTACCACGGCCGGTTTGCTCACCAGGGCGCAAAAACGCAATGCCCTTGGTGCGATAATTTCACAGCACCAGACCATTTGGTCCATTGCCCAAACAGTGTCAAACTATGGAAAAAGTGGCCCAACGGCCCGACTCGGCGGCCAAACACGCAGACCAGACCAGACAAGAATACCTACACAAGATATTGGGGAACCCGCGGGCCTTCGGGGAGTTCGCAGCCATTACTGGCCATTTTACCCTCCCTCCGCGCTGAAAGCGCATCGAACCCGCCCTAGTGGACACCCCCACGCGCAACGGTGCGCACGAATAGACGGCGGAAGGCGCCGCAGGTTGGTCATACCTCTGCAGGAATATAAGTTGCAGGGCCGCAGCAGGCACCCACCTCCACATCGCCCCGGGCCCGGCCCGTGACAATTGATCCGCTATATAGACTCATGTAGACTTAGATAGTGCACCTTGATGCTCCATGTGCGGCTGCATGCGCGGAGAACCGGCGTTGCCGGTGCTCCGTGCGGCCCGGCCTGTGTTTTCTCAGCTATCCAGAGGCCCGCCGTTTCCGCGGTTTGGAGCAAGACCGCAATCTGATTTGAGGGCCTGGGGCGGCAAACTGCGGGGTTCGGCGTTGCATGGTGACAGTGGGTCGTATGGGGCGGACCAGGCGTCCGCGACAGTCCAATGAGCTGCGATTAGTCGCAATTGGTAAACTTGCATGCATACAGTCGCAAACCGTTGCCATCCTTATTTCTGACCACATCAGTCTCATGCTACCGAGGTACTGTATGGTGTTGGGCGGGAATTGCTTTGTCAAAATTTTATATTGGATGGGGTGGGTTATGAAGTCGCACGGTACAGAAGTTTGCTGGTGCTGACAGATACATTAGTCAGGGTAATTATAACGTTAGCATTGGCAGACGTGAGTCTAGTTTAACAGCCAACAACTTCCAAGTTCATATGCTTTTAGTTTCGTCTCCGGAAAGTAAAATTAGACAAATTGCTCAAAAAATATAATCTGACGTTTCTATTTTCCCACATGACTGTTTGTTTTCTGTATCAATTGTCATGACCAGGTAACAAAGGTCTCCTGTGTCACGGCCAGTCATACATTGAAGAACCTCAGTGTATTAGGCGCTATTAACGAGAATTCTAAACTGAAGAAAAGAGAGAAATCACAATCAAAGACGCGCTGGAGAGACGCGTTTAAATTCGGGGATAGTGGACCCTTTGTCCGATCCCTGGCTCGGCGTGGAGCCGAGTCGTGATTCTGGGGGTAGGTCTGGGGGCCTTTTTTTACATCCTGCCTGTCTATAACTGTGGCCTCCGAGGAACTGGCTGTGGTGAGATGATTTCCAACTCGTCACCTTTTGCTTTGCCCATCAGATACATCTTGGCAGATATTGGCTAAACTATAAGCTATTATCTGACTGTGGGTTGGTCCACGCTGTAATCAAGTTTCTTCTAGTGAACCTCTACAACGCGTTTACTCATTGGCTTACAGGGGCGAGGTAAACAAATTAACTTCTAAATCTGAGTAAATGCTAACCACGTCGTACATGAATTAGTGCCATTAACCGATAGGCCAGACGTTTCCCCCCTGTATACCAATTAGGTCACGCCTTGTTTCGTCTAAAGCCGGCTGTTAAAACACCTTCCGGCCATTAATACTAAATGCCTTCCCCGCCTACCCTACTTCCAGTCTTCAATACCAACGAAAGGACCGAGAGCTTTTACATAGACCACACTAAAACCAACCCTGTCACTCTAGCAATATGGAGCTCCTCAGCATTTTTGCCAACTGCTTTAGCAGCATAAAACAAGACGATTACCTGTTCGATGTCCACGAGAAGCCATGCAACATCTCTGCCGTTCGCTCCGCCCAAGGAATATCAAACGCGGTCGTCGAGCTTCTTCGCACCGCTGAAAAGGATGGCCCGATGCTGCGAAGCCAAATTAACGATGCTGTCGGCAGCCAAGGCTGGACCGAGAGTATCGCCCGCGCAATTGTCGCCAGCCTCGAAGCACTTATCACACAGGGCCGAGAGATGATCGGTTCAGTTTTGGGCGAGTTTATTGATAAGGCTGTAGAAGCCACGCATTCTAATTTCGACTTTCCACACGATCACCCGTATCTTACCGCTGGCTTTGCCACCATCGTCGCTGTCGGCGTGCTGGTGCTCGTGTCACCGTGGGCTGTAGAAGCCCTTGGATTTGCGGAGCTGGAACCCGTTGCTGGTAAAAATAATCTGTATAATCTTTAGTTTTTGAATCTTTATGGGCTGACTCAAACGCAGATTCATTTGCGGCGTGGTGGCAATCTACCTATGCCGGGTTTGTCCCCAAAGGATCACTGTTTAGCTTTTTCCAGAGGCTCGGCATGATCTGGGGAAGATCATGACAACTACCAAAATTTGGATGCTTTGTGCTACAGCTGCGTTGCTGCTAATTGCAGTTGGCAATAGCATCAAATAACTAGTGGACTATGCCTCCAGCTAGAGATAAACTTATGCAAACCTGCTTTGGCTCGTGCGTTTGAAGGAGTTTTAGGGTGAATTAAGATGGTGTCCCAGATCGATCTGCTAGCTTGATGGGGCTATCATGTTTTTTCCTCGTTCAGATTTTTACCTCCAATGTACTTCAAAAGCTATTAACAACAATTTAGCACCAAGAAACTTGTTAAACTATGGGCACGGTGCCTTTACGGAACATCTGGGGAACACCCGTTTCTTATATTTCCCGCTGTTTCCGCATGTCCCCAACCTCAGCTCCCTGACTTTTGCTTATTGTACTGATCGTATTTGACATAATTAAATCGAGCGGTTAGCGGGAAAATCTGCAAGTGAAAATTATCAAGATTGTTGATAGGCCTTTCGTAGATCGATCGATCAACAAGACGTTATTACGGGTAAAAGTGGTAATATTCTGCGTGTTTTATGAAACTGTCTAGAGGTGAGCTCCTGAACGTCCTTCCGTCTTAAACCCGCAATTGGCCAGGTGAGTCACGTGCAACAGTCACGTGGGTTATCGCTCAATTGATGAATTGAACGCATGAACCTTTATCCAAACCGTGTTGGTGACATTTTTTGTCATGAGTTGCATTTGCATCCAGAAAAGGGATGTTTGCTCACAAATTTACCCCTCTAATTTCGGTTACAGCTAGCCGACAATTTAGTCTAAAATCACCATTGTTTAAATCGTCTTTGGATGACCCACGACCAATAGCGTCCAAATATATATATTTAAGACATAAGGACAGAGAATTGTACACGAACTTGAAGTTTTGAATAAGTACCCGAAAGAACTTAATCTATGGTAATAGCCATTATAATCGTGCGTTAGTATTTTATGAGCTATAATTAAGGCATGCAACCGTGCACAACTATGGACAAAGACTCATGAGAAACAGAAAAAGCAAAGAAATTAGAACAAAGAGCACAAGGGGAATGGAACCACCAGATGTTGCTAATATCTCCAATTGCACATACTTTGTAATCTTTCCTCCCCTTGGGTCATACTTTTGACTTGTTTCATGATAATATAAATCCGATGTACAGTCTGCAGCCACCCAAGACTCCATCCTCAAGATTAAAGCTGTAGCTAACGCAGTGACGGCTCCGCCTACAGCTTGGACCGCCCCGAGTACAGTCGCCGCGCCGTAACCTCCCATGGCTGCACTCTGACAAGTGGCGAACAAAGAGGGGGTGACCACACTCCCAATGCCGCTTTGTGCAGCCGCTGCAATACTTCCTAGTACCAACAGGCTTTAGTTAACGTGGTTTATCAGGACCCGGGCCATATCAGGACCCGGGCCATTTTTCCAACATGAACCATCCTTTCTCTTCAATACGTGTTTTTTCCACCACCAACAATGGAACCGTCAAACCAAGAAGCGCAAATCAATTTAGCGCTTATTGAGCTTCGATCTGCAAAAAAAAACCCAATATTCGACGGGTCGCTGCAACCTATAATGTGCCGCGATCAACACTCCAAGCCAGAATGAATGGTCGCGCTTCTTTGGCCGACCGTCGGCCAGGCAATCAAAAGTTGACAGAAAGCGAAGAGGAGGTGATAGTCCAGTATATACTGGACCTGGACTCTCGAGGATTTCCGCCTCAGATCGCTGATGTGGCCGCAATGGCCGACCATTTACTCGCTGCGCGGGACGCGCGACCGGTCGGTAAGCAATGGGCTTATCGCTTTGTCCAGCGACGTATAGAGCTAAAGACGCGTTTCTCTCGCGCCTACGACTTCCAGAGGGCCCTTTGCGAAGATCCTGACGCGTTGAACGCGTGGTTTCGATTGGTAACCAATACAAAAGCTAAATACGGCATCCAGGATTGCGACATTTACAACTTCGACGAAACCGGCTTTATGATGGGCCAAATCTGCGGACATATGGTCGTGACTGGGTCCGAAAGACGCGGAAGAAGCAAGAAAATACAGCCTGGCAATCGAGAATGGGCGACTGCAATTTGCTGCATCAGTGGCGACGGCTACGATGTGCCTCCATATCTCATCGTTAAAGGCGTCCACCATCTCGCGAATTGGTATACAGAAGGTGGTCTTCCCGCATTTTGGCGCATTAAAACTACCCCCAACGGATGGACAAACAACGAAACAGGCCTGGATTGGGTTCGGCATTTCGATCATCATACAAAATCGCGGACAAAAAGCGCATATCGGATGTTGGTACTCGATGGGCATGCTAGCCACCAGTCGCCAGAATTCGAAAGCTATTGCAAAGATCACAATATTATTCCGCTTTGCCTGCCTGCTCATTCATCTCACCTTACCCAACCGCTTGACGTCGGAGTGTTTAGTGTTTTAAAGCGGGCGTACGGTCAAGAAATCAACGATTTTATCCGGGCCCACATCACTAACATCAGCAAAGTCGTCTTCTTTTTGGCTTTTGCAGCGGCCTACAAAAAGTCTATAACAAAAGAAAACATAGCTGGGGGTTTTCGAGGAGCCGGAATTATTCCCCATAACCCGGAAACGGTTATATCTAAACTGGATGTTAAACTACGGACGCCTTCACCCAAAGAGCCTACCTTTCCCACCACCGAGTCTTGGGTTTCTCAAATGCCGCATAACCCGACAGAAGCTATTTGTCAATCAACGCTTGTTAAAACTCGAATAAATCGTCATCAAAGCAGCTCTCCCACTCCAATTTTTGAAGCAGTAAAGCGATTGGCAAAAGGTATGGACGGAATGGCGCACCAAGTTACGCTTTTATCAGCAGAGGTCCGCAGCCTTCGGAAGGCCAACGAAGCGCTTAGTAAGCGACGGAGGGCCAAAAAAACACGTATTCGCGAAGGAGGGTCATTTACTATACAGGAGGTTCAAAATTTGTTACAGTTAAAGGATGCGGATAGTCCGGTACAGGAGGAAGAAGATACAAATGGGGAGGGGAAAAGTGCGCGACCGGTGACTAAACGACGGTGTGGTAATTGCGGCAATACAGGACATAATGCGCGCATGTGTCAGGAGGATGCAGAAATGTCTGATATATCTATTTCCGATTGTATTGAGGTAAAATAAATAATGCTGGCGTTGCAATTGAAGTTGGGAGTTGGACCGACCGAAAAAGTGGCCCGGGTCCTGATATGGCCCGGGTCCTGATAAACAGCAGACGGCCTCATTTTCCCCAACTATCAACTATCTCTAATTTCGAAGATGAACGTGCCGAAGCAAAAGGGCAAAGACTCAAAGGAGGCGCAGGGAAGCGGAAATTCCACCATTATCTGCAGCTGCGGAAAATGCTTTACAGCAAAGTCTTCACTTGAGCAGCACTGGAGGGACTCGCCCAAGCACAAAGATGAGGTGCAGCCCAACGACTTTCCGAGGGTTGACCAGAGTAAGGCAAGTGCTCAGTACAGCATCACTGTCACTAGTTGCTGATCTTTGCTCTCCACTTCGGAATTGAGAAATTGTAAAACATTGCTAACTACTTCAAATTTCAGAACCAGATACGTGATTGTGACAAGGTAAAACCTTTTATTTAGGTTGGTGTTTGTCTTGAATAATTCCAGGATCATGGGCGCACGTATAGAAGTTAACTAACAACAATACGTAGGCTGTGAAAACGTCCAAGAAAGTTATCGCGGGGGATGACAGTGTTGAAACCAGTGAAAACGGGCCAAGAAAAAACCCAAACAAGCGACGTCAAGAACAAACAGCCAAACATGAAAACAGCAAAGCAAATCACTCGTGTGGTAGCGTTGGTGGTATAGCTTTCCTCCCACGTCGCCCTGGCGGCTACAATTCTAGCCCTGCGCATTTCCCGAGTTCTGGAAGCAGAAACCGCATGATTCCAACGAAGTCCTATGGCGGAGGTCGATGTCTGGTCGGAGGCTGTGGGTATTGTAGCCAATGTCTTGACGTAAACCATCTCTAAGAACGGGTTAGGATAACAGTGCTGTTACGTACGGATAAGGCAGCCTGCTGCAACAGGAAGCAAAAGCTTCGCCGATCAGATCTCTTTGTCCCCTATTTCACACTGCATGCACGCGCTAGCAGTGACTCACTGCACAGCCGTAACGTGCGCACATATATCCTGAGAACTAAAACATTTTCTGCTATCGCAACTGGCTGCAGATTGACAAAAGCCAGTACCATGTGGTTTTCCCAGACATGCTTTCTAGCCATGCGGAGGAACTTCATATAAACCATATTGGCCCGCACAAAACATGGGACGAGGTGTACAATCTACTGGACAGCCGCCTCAACACTAATACGAACCATAACAAGCAGGCGCCATAATCTCTTTTTTAGATAGCAACCCGAATGCGGTGGCGATGGCGATCATGTAATTATCGGGCTAACCAATCTCGCATACCGGGAGTGATTTGTAGTGATAAGTATGGTGTCATTACCCTAAAGCACTCCAGACGAGGCGTTTTAGCGAATGCTATAAATTTTTGACAAGTGGGCTGTTTTTAACGTATAATGGTTAAACTTTGATTGAAGTCTCAAATGGGACGCGAAGATGGAGCCGTCCATGGTATATGAGTTAAATTATGGAACTTCGATAGTCAGTCTGGTCTGGAAGGTGGCGCATAATGAATGTTGTTGAAAAGACTTTAAATAGGCTCGTCCGGCGCCGATTTAATTAAAATTTAGAGTTTTCCCTCTTACCACAGCAAAACAGTAGCTCGGACTTGAACTTGGCAATTAGAAAAGTTGAGGATTGATAAATTTGGGGTAAAATAGACTCTTACTAGCGAGAGTATAAGTGCCGAAATTCCCGCTAACTTTAAGTTTACTAAGATTTGAAGGCAATACCGTCTGAAGTTACCAACCGGAAACAGGCCGGGATCGCTGCTGTCGGCAATTAGCGGTAGAATCCGTACACCCTAGGAAGCCTTTTTTCCGGTCGGTGTAGGCGACGTACAGGTCGCTAGCGATGGTTTGCTTTACACACGCGGGTGACGGCAAGATTTGCTTGGGCTTATTTGCCTCCTCGCCATCGACCCTGCGACGTTTCGGGTCTCCCTCGATGGGGCTAGTCTCCCTGGTAAGATCCCACCCAAGAAATCCCACTTAGTATGGAAGCGAAACTAAAAACAGAAGGTTGACTACAAACTTGTAGAAATCGACACAGTATATGTCGGGTCACCAAATTGCTCCTCGCACCTCTAACACTTGCCACGTATTTTCCACGTATTTTCCACGACTTAGCAATATGATAACCTTCTTTCCAAGTTCTACACAATATTTGGTCCATCCCGAGTGTGAGATTCTGGGAAGGTATGGAGAGCATTTCGAAGAAAAGGTAAGTTAACTGAGAACATAGGTGTTTCGCCCAAACTAATCGCAAACTAATTCAGTGTCGCCACGTCTGGTCCATTCCGCTTTATCGTTGGCCCGGCGAAACGAGAGTTCACCATACATTCCTACCTCATCGCTCACCAATCTGCTGTTTTGAAGGCATTGGTAGAAGGGGGATTCAAGGAAGCAATTGAACAATCGGTCGAATGGGATGACGTCAACGAGCTGACTTTCGTTAGCTTTTGGCACTTTGTCTACAGCGGAGATTATGACACTCCAGAGCAGCTCGTTTCGCCTGCATCAAAAGTCTCCACCAGTCCCATGAAGGCAGACGCGTTTGAAGCTCAGTTTGGTAAATGCACCCAAATCGAGCAGTTTCAACCTGAAATTTTGGACCCAGACGAAGAGAGGTTAGTCGAACCTTTTGGGGTCGACAGTTGGGGCTCTCTCGCGTCAGCCAAAAAGTGTTGCAAAAAGTGCAGATGCTGCAAAAGGAAGAACGCATATGAATGGGGTGAAGATACTGTTGCTGCATACACGGCCATGAAGAGAAGAACAAACAGAGAAATTCTATGGGATGACTTTGAACGGTCATGGCGCATGGACCTTTCCGGCTTCACCAAAAACGGCACATTTGATACAGAAGGCGGGCCGGACGCGGATATACTCATTCACCATTGCCAAGTGTATGTCCTAGCAGATCGCTATGGAATCACTCGACTGATGGACGTGTCACTGCAAAAGCTCCACCAAGCTTTGGTCAAGTCCAAGATACCTAAGAACAACCTTAACGGCATCGTGGCACTGGTACGATTTTGCTATGGAGAGTTGGTTCCCGAAAAGCTGAGACAGATGGTGATCCATTATATTTCTTGTAACGTGGAGGCTTGTGGAAGATTAAGGAGTTTCAGGAGCTTTTGGAGGAGTATGGCGGTTTGGCAAGGGCACTTGTGGGGTCTATGTTGTTAAGACTAGACTGATGAAATGCTACGATCAAGGTATCGGGTAACCTGTTCTTATGGTAAAGTACAGTGGGTTGAAGCAACTGAGCGTCTGTCTGGGTAACTGGGTTTCTCAATGACTGGGGTGAAGTTATGATCGATTGTATAACGAGCTTGATTGCTGCTAGGCAATCCTGAGCTAAACTCTATCTACATGGTAATGAGCGTCTCTTATATAGACTAGTGATCACTTCGTGTAAGTGATCACGATCACCTCTGAGTGATCCCTACTAGGGCTGATCACTTCCTTGGCGGTGATCGTGATCACGCTGGCTTGGTGATCGGGATAGGGTTCCTTTATCATATCGTCACGTGACTCGGAGCTTCCTGTTCCTGTTTCTCGGTTCGTACTTTCCGGTGGTTCTCGTTTGGGTTCCCGACACTTCTTCCTCTTCTTGCCCAATAGTGTCGGCCCCAATCCTGGTCGTAACAGTTGGCATAACTATGGGAGTGCTATCCTGTAGCCTTGCAATAAATCATCACACAAAAAGGAACTAGCTCAATTATAATTTGAATCTAAGTTACTTCACCCGCATCACGTCAAGCTTAGGAACTTTATGTGCGCCAACATAAAAAATGTCCGAAAAGGGATTGTCCATGGGAAGAGACGGAAGACAAGAAAGAAAAGAAACGTCATTATTGGAAGACACACAGGATATGGGCGACTCAAAACAAATACGCGCGAAATTTGCGCGGCAAGACTGTGTAATTTGTCATCAACGAAGAAAACACGGGGGATGAAGGGAGATTCTGATTGAACCAGATATAATTACGCTGACAGCTTGGCAATTTTCGGACCAGATGCTACGCTTGTCTCCGGGGACTCGAATTCTGGAAGTATCCTATGGCTGGAATTGGTCGAATGAATTCAATTTGGGTTGCAACAACTACAATTATCAGCGGCGGACGTATCTTTTCCATGCGGGAATGGTGCAAGTCGATGCTAGTGAACAGGTAACAGTGTGGCAAGGGCATGGGGAGGGGCGTTGTGGCTGCCCGCACATGCTTTCCGTATGTGATGCGTTGCTACAGGTCCATTGATGGGGCTAGTTTCTAGATAGTAGCTTATGGGTCGGCATTTTTTGCAAGCAACTGGGGGGTAACACCACGCATCAATCGATGCCTTGTCAGCTCATAGCCTCTGCGATGTCGCTCTTTGATTGCATCATGCGTGCCTTTCCAGCGCAGAGGAATGAAAAGCACTTTATCAATGACCAAAGCAGATTCGTTGCACATTCGAACAGAGAGTCCCAGCTACCCTAAGATGGATGACGCTTACATGAGATTACAGGCTAAGAAATGATCCGTCCAATGCACGATTTCTTCATCCCTGCTAAAGCCGAGAAGATATAAACCAGCTGAGGGTTAAACCAGTGTGAACGCAAGGCAATTAAAAGAATAAAGGAAAACATGGCCAACTCAAGGCAATCGGATGCTCATTCGTTGTGGTTTTTTGCTACTGACAGCCTAATCATCAGCAAGCGACGATTGACCCCGCACTTTGCTACCTTTTCTAGTCCTGCAAATCAAATTCTACGCCCTGCTCTTGGCTGCATATGTGGAGGCCTGGCCTTCCAATGAATAACTTATCCACAGCTGTTGGTGGCTCGTCAGAACAGTGCCGGGTATTGTAGTGGGCGGAAGTTCGTTTCGCGCACCAACAACGAAGACTGTACGGGTGGTTGTGATGGTTATGGGTATCATTACTCTTACTGGTTAATTAATTACCACCACGCGAGACATTCTTGAGACTGTTCGCCATTTTTGACGTCGTTGATGGCGGAAGCCAGCTGGTTTACGATGCAGTGCCTGGCATCAGACTCAAGAAAAGAAACTTCGGAAGTGAACAGCTCGTTGATTGATAAAAGAGTATGCGGAGGGTAGTTGGTGGTGTTTGTTCATAGGTAGACATGCGAATGTGTAGATCACGTGCACAGCAACGAGATCTCAGATAACGTAGCGGAAATTTTAACAAATCTCTGCGGGATTGTAGATAGTTACGATTCATGAGGATACTGTTACAATTGTTTTATTGTTTTTACCGATTGCAGCGATCATACAATTCCTATCAACAGTTGGAATAATCAGGACTATCGCATTGGGCTGAGCTAGGATTTCAGGGGATTGGCCACGTGATGCCAGGGTAGCATGAATTGGGCGGGGCCGAAATAGGGTCCCGATAAACTTGAATCGGACCCGTTCCTATTGGCAACCGACCCTAAACGGCCGGCTTCAGCGCCGGGAGGGGTTCGTGTTTTTTTTTTGAAGTTTTAAATTTCTTGAATGTAGCAATTAAAAAGAGATACCGCCGCTGTTGAACCCCAATTACGACGACTCTGAACCCCAATACAAATCAGCATAACACTCGCCTTCGTCATTGGTTGTCTCATCATCCTCCCATCCACTATGGCTGGGCTCTGTGATTGGCCACTTATCCAGTGCCAAGCGCTGCTTGTACGTCAAGGAGGAGGCAGCTTCAAAGGCTTCTCGGACCATGCTGCGTGTCTTGTAGCCGAAGATCCTGCGATGCGACACGACGTAGCTGACCGCATTGTAAGCGATGGCTCGGTCCTGTGTTGATAGTGCCGGTAATGAAGATGACGGAAACTGCGACGTGGATCCGCCTTTGAACAACAGGTATACAAAACGGAATGCAGCGTCACGGGCGGCCGTTTTATTCCTCCGGATCACTCTTCGTTCCTCTGGGTCATAATCGTCCGATTCCACCTTCAGCAGCTTGATGATGTTTTGGAGATTAAGTCCCTGGCAAACGTCAATCCCAAGGCTATCAAGAGTCTCGCACAGGGTATGGTAGTCCTGAATGCGATTTGGCGTTCGCCTGAAGAGGTTCCGTAATCCATGTTGAACACTGTAATTGATCGCCCCGAAAAAGGGAATATCTTTGTGGATCAAAACTGCCTCCTTTGACTCTGGTGATCGCGATGCCATTAGAGTTTGGAAAAAGGGGAATTTGTTTAGATCAACGAGATACTGCTTCCCTCCCACGATAACCGGCAGGGTGTCTTTGACATCAGAAGTCATGTCCGGAGTCTTGAGAGCTGACAAGCTTTTTGTCTCTATCGTCGAGCTCCATTTGACGTAAATATCGTCCGGCAGCATGTTCATAGAGTCATTGTTGTACAAACACAGTTGGCCCTCTGCTGCGCTGTATCTGACCTGAACAGGACCACCAGATCGTTTGGCAACATCAAGGATCTTGGAAACCACTGCCATTAGTTTCTTCAAAGTGCTTTCGTTATTTTTCTCCCATTTCTTTATCTCGTCAGTTACATCCTCAACGATTGGGGACTGAAAGAGGCCACCGGTGTGGTAAGCTCGCACAAGCTTCGTTGTTTGCGATGCCCAAAGTTGTGGCATGATATCTTGAATATGTAGGGGTTTGTGGGCGACTCGGGTCTTAATCTCTAAGCATTGTTCTGATAGGATCGTTTTTCCCTCCACTACCACCCTCAGTTTCGACCCTGGCTGTTCATACGATGCTGATAATGGCTCCGGCGGTGCCTTTGAAAATTGCAAGGAGGATAGCTTGTGAGCAAGGATGCTACTTGTATCTGCCCCTCCAACAGGGGAAACATAACCATCCACCTCGTATCTGACGAGAAATTTGAGATCGCCAAACAAGTATGAAGCGATCCTGTAATGTCCAGTACTGCCCTGTACCTTGCTCGTGGTGTATGCCTCCTCAAACTCGTGGCCGTGGCCCCGGAACTCGTTCGGTGCGATGTATCGCCTGGCCTCCTTCTCTTCGCGGGAGAAAAGAGCCGTCTTGCCAACAATCTCAATGTTGATCACGAAATCTTCAGCCCCGTTCTTCCCGTTCCTGGGTTCGACAAACGACAGCAGCTTTCGAATGTTGTTTCGATCAGTTACGACATCAATTGAGCGGAGGTCAACCGAGGGATCGGTGAGGAGCATGGCGCAAAACAAAGGCTCAAGCGGGCTTTCGGGACGGCGGGCCAGGTTCTGCGCCGTATAGAAGTAGCCCGTGTCCTTTTTCAGTCGGGTAGGACCGGTAGGCGGTGACCATTCGGCGGGACTGCCCGGAACGGCAATGGTCGGCGTCGGACGCTCGATCCAGTTGTATGAGGCGAGATGACTGAACTCAGTTATGCGAGCATCAACGGGTAGATTCATTGTATCCAGGCTCGAGAAAGAGATCTTAGCAAGTAAGGACATGGTCGGAATGTATTGGTGAAGTCAGTGTGTCTAGTTGGTGTGTCTCGTGTATATAGCAGGCGGCAATGAATGATGGACAGAAGATTTCTGGGTATGATCATATCACATTTTATAGACCACCCCTGAGGGGTAGCTGTCTCATTCACTTTTTATGTGTAACTTTCTTATCGTGCCCGACCTTCAATCAGAGCAGGGAATACCCAGTGCCCAACACACCTATGTTTTCGCCTGAAGATTTTGACGTCTCTTTCATCTCAACAGTTCAAATGACTACCTCTTCTAAAATGCAAGTCGAACTATCCCTTCACTTGGGTTCGAAGACCTTGACCCGCATGGTCGTAATAGGACTCACTGCCCTGCCGACAGTCTGTATTGGTTCGGGGTTAGGGTCAATTATTTACACACTCTATCGCCAGTCAGACTGGGCTGCCAATACAGCAACAGAACAACATTGCATTTTCACTCTGAAAACCCTGCACGAACCTCAAATCTGCACAATGGGAATTTTGTGATAGTGACGGAAAACTTGATAGCATCTGACGTGCTCCTGTAATACCCACGCTGCCAATTTAGGTTAACAAACCAATAATCTTTCGGAACGAGGGTTGATACGACCTGAATCACCCGTCGTGCCAAGCAAATAATTTGCGGTGCCAAAGTGGGGTCTTGGCTGCCTGCTCAATCCGCTTACTATTCCCCAGTCGAAACCACTACTCCATTTGATTCTGCAAGGCCAGCCAACCGGGTTGCGCGCTTGCTCCCCGCCTCGCTGATGGAGGGCTCCTGCATTGGGAATGCTCTGACGGTGGTTACTGCCTGCCAAAGAACCTTGCACTTTCGCAGAACTGCCACCATGATTTGATAGTCCGTCAGGGCGTCCATCACGATGCAGGGGGCCCTCCATCACCGTGGCACACTATCTTTGGGGCGGCAAAATGCGGGGTTCGGTGTCACATGGTGATGCGTGGCGAAATTAATCAACTAGACTAGAGGTTAATCATCGAACGACAAGAGATTATGCAGTCGACCAGGCCACCCTCAAGAAGCCATGCGTACATTCTCCAAGAGGTGGTAGTGGTGGTAGTGGCGTCGGCGGGCATGGTAGCCTGTGCACTTGTAAACTAATAACTATATGGCCGAGAAAGAGTGCAGTAGACTGAATTGTGGGCGATTGATAATGCGGTTTTTTCAACCACCCAGAACTCCGTTTTGCCCCACGCCGAATGGGACCGCCGGCATTAGTGAAACGGAGGATAATCAACTTTACTACCACGTATCATGTCACACAAGGCTCAACCCCAAATTTAGGACTCTCGAGTCCGGACGGTCCGTCCGACTTGTTGAACGCGGTGTCACACCACATGCAAGCGGTCACTTAATTATCCTACACGACGATAGAATGTGCTGCGTCTATAGTCAACTCATCAATTGATAAGGAACATCCATGAAATAAATGCAGTCTGTAGCGAGCAGCGGAACCCTGCGAAGTCAACAAATAACGCCGCTTTTGAGCTATCAAGTCGGTGTGATGAACTGCTAAAGTGCAGACCAGGATTGTTTGTATGCCCTAACACGCATTTTTGTATGCTTCTCCCCACCGGATGCCAACAAGAGGCCTCCTGGATGGTGGAGAAAGTGTGAGACGATCCGCCCGTAAGCCCCCACTGTCGCAATCAGACGCCGAACCCCGCAGTTTGTCGCCCCAGGCCCTCAAATCGGATTGCGCTCTTGCTCCAAGCCGCGGATATGGAGGGCCTCCTGCATAGCTGAGAAAACTCAGGCCTGCTTGGTTGAGCGAATGATTAACATTATGGTGATTGTGTGCGGCATTAGGCAACCTCATGTAGATCTTACTGATATTATTCGTGGACTACTCAACAGGGCTGTGTCCCACGGGTTAACCTGGCTTATTGCCAACACATCTGCGGGTAAATTGTTAAAAGGAGTGATTATCAATGGAAAATGCAAATAAGTGACAACATGTTCACAGGTTGATTGGAGCGCCAGCTGTACAAAGGGATGGAATAGGTATCGCGAAAGACTTCCTCAGTTCAGACATTCCGCTCCCCATCGCTGCCGTTGTTACTGACCATTTTCCAACCACCTGAGGCGACGTGACGAACCTTAATAGTTTTTTTTGGCCCAAGAAATAATCAGACGGCATAAGTTATAAAGCTAAGCAGGAGCAAACATAAAGTATAGCTTAGAAGATATCCTTTACATCTCAATTGAATTTTCTTTGCGATATCCCAAAAGGTATGTCGATCGCATTACTGGTGAGCATTGGAATACCTTCCCACCATCGGAGACAAGGTGATGTGAAGCAATGTTTTTAAACAAAGCCATTTAGAGACCTGAAAGGTCTTTAATGACCCACAAACCAGCGCCAAAATCATCAGAACATCCGTAACAGCTCCAGCACCGCCTTGCCTAACCTTTGATTACTTTTTGCACCTTTGAGCTATTCGGTAATTATTCCGGTATCTGAGGAAGGTCCTTGATCTTCCACCAATTCAGATCGAATAGGCAGCTCCATGGCTGATGAAAATGATGAAAACGTTCCAGTAGTCGTCAAGGAGGGCCCTGCGGTAGAATCCATGTGAACTGGTCGCCGAACGCCAAGTCTGGTCTCCAGGTCACGGAGAACCGTTTCTTCCAGATGTCGGTTAAGGTCCCAAAGCAGGGTTTTATGCTTCTTCCGCACCGAAGATGAGCATGGAGCTGGCATCCAAGTCGGATAAAGCTTTTGATGACTGGCTGACACCCCAATCGCCAGTGGGTGCCGGGATAGGAAATTGTGACAGAGGAAGCAAACCTTCTTGCTCGTGCCCATAAACAAGAGGCGTGGTGTAAGGTCTGGATTATGGTCGTAGAATGTGAGAAGCTGCATTTCTGCATGGACTGTAAGATTAAGACGGCACGCTTTGCGAAATCGAGCCTCCGGGTCATCCGTGAGCCAAGTCTGGCCAAGTTTTTCGACGAGTGATCCAGGGTCTGTCTTAGTCAGCCTTTGAAGCGTTGTCCTGAGGGCCGTAATGTCGTTCGCCAAAGAGAAGCGCTGCTGTCCTGGAGCTTCCACAGCCTCAACGTGAATGGATGTGAAAATATCAGGCTGTCTGGTGGCGAGCTTAACCATAGCTTTCGTTGCTGAATGGTATCGCGCCAGCTTGTATATGTGCTTAATCCACAGGGGCATCTCTTCCTCGTCGGAGCAAAACAATGATTCTATCCGCTCTGAATATTTCCATCGCGCTTGGGCCGCCCATATCATATGCGGAACGAGCTGAACAGGCATTGCATCAGAGCTCAGTGATATCATAGAGGGAAGGATGGCAATCCACTGCTGAAAATCTGCTTTCTCGCCGTCATCCAGGTACGCTTCGTCTGTCCTTAGAGCAGATATTTTTCGTCGGACAGTAGCGTGGATTTCTGGATCACGAAGCTGCTCCAAAAGGGACCAAATCTTGTCACCAGTCAACTTGATGATCTTGAGCAAGATCTCAAATTCTCCGTCCTTCACTGACTTTTCTACAGGCATGTTAATGTCAGCGGTTCATGAGCCACAAGATACTTGTGATTGTTCACCTTTTGAAGCCACAGCGGTCAGATCATGGAGAATTAGCTGAAGCTGGTCGACAAGGTCGGGAGGGACGCCAAGATTCCGCGCGAGACGCAAAACGTTCCCACTCGGATGGCCTTGTTCCAAACAAACTGCTGAGGCTGTATCTCCACCTACTCTTGAAGTAGAGCATATTAGGGCAAATGAATCTAAGAATTTTTTCCGAAGCTTTTCAAGTCTCCAGTTGCTGTCATGCGGATGCAAATCCAGACTGTGTACTGTTGGCTGGCCCCGTACATGATCGATCAAATATAGCAGGCATGTAACAATGACAAAGCGTTTGTGAGCAACGCCAGTGAGCCAATGCGCTTCCGACATGTTTTATGTTGTCAGTGGGTTTTGTGAAGGCTTCGCCGCTTTGTTGTCTATGAATCTTGTGCTCTCAGTGACAGGCTTGACTACATGAAACCTTTTTTGACAGCCTTGAAACGATCTCAGGATTATACTAAATGCAAGTTGGGGGAAACGGAACCTCAGAGGTTTCAAAAGTGCAGAAGCGTTGTCCGTCGACATGCAGGAGGCCGGACACCTTTAATTGGACGACGGTGGAGGCCTTGGGTGTCCAATCTACCTGCACGCCACAGTCAGTGCTTGCACATACAATTAACCAATGAACCAGAAGTAAGGTGTACTCTAAAAATAGCAATAGCCAATCCAATAATCCAATTGGACAAGCAGAGATTCATGCATAATACATATAATCTTTGTATGCCCCTTAAACACTTACATACGTCATGTACCTGGCCCCAAGAGTTTGACGGTTAATCGCTCCGCAACTATAATTAGGGAAAGCCTCCACCATGTTCAGAAATCGGCAAATATTATCTAACCCTACTTTAAAGCTCTGCTATTTCAACACCTAGGCGACGGGTTATAGCTGCGGAGTTCTCCCCCACCCCACATTGCTTCGAGATGTTGAACCACTTTTCATACCATGGCCTCTAAACTTGGGACAGAATTCCGCACAGGAGCCAAAGACCCTCCCCTCTGGGAAAATGAAGATCAGAACGAAGGGCTATTTGAAAGCCATGCTCGGAAAAGAAAATATCAGCTTTTGTCCAACATCGAGTTCTTTGAAGAGCCGACTCCAGCGCCGTTGTTTACCGACAGCACTTGGGGGGTTGACCCAGCAGTACTTGACCGAAATAATTCCTCCACACCATCCCAAGAGGCTTGAGCCGCTGGTGAATTGCAACGATTTCATCAGGATCCTATGGCCTCTGATGAAAAATCGGTGCAAACGGTACCGGAGAATGACGAATCTAGGTCTACTGAAAGGTATCGCTGACAGCCTGGTGAAGCTAGACAACTGTCTTTTCCTACCTTGTCACAAATCTTTCTAATGCTTTGCTCCTGCTAGAAATGTCTCTGGAAAACAGCCAGCAAAGCAAAGAACTCGCCTTCGTTGCAACTGGAAGGATTGCCGATACAACGCCGCAACTTTGAGTGAGCTGGAGTAAGTTCAATTCAAGCTAATTCCTTTAATTATCTCACTTATAATAACCATTGTTACCTTCCTGACTTATTTGCCTGTTGTATAGGACGCATGTGCACCAACATCGAAAATGTCCCAAAGGGGATTGCCCATGGGAAGGGACGGAAGATGAGAAAGAAAAGAAACGTCATGTTTGGAAGACTCACAGGATATGGGCGGCCGAAAACAAGTACTCTAGTATAGGGGGAGAGTGTCCTACATGTGGCGCAAAATTTGCGCGACAGGACTATGTAGTTCGTCATCAGAGAAGAAAACACGGCGGATGAAGGGAAATTCTGATCAACCAGATTATGATTTACGCTGTCAGTTTGGCTAGGCCTGGGGAAATTACTAGACGTATCTTTTTCATGCAGGAAAGGCGCAAATCGACGCTTGCGAACAGGCAACAGTGTGGTAAGGGCATGGAGAGGGGCGTTGTAGCTGCCCTCACATGCTTCTGTCTTTCCCACAATACATAATTATACATTCTCAAGAGCAACACACACAGTTCAATATATGGTGTGCTACTAGCCAGCCAGTCGGAATAGCACTACCCCTCATGCAGGAGGCCGTCCTTTCCTGGAGCTAGTAGCTTTTGGGCGGGCTTTTTTGCGAAGCGACAGGGGGTAACACAGCGCATCAATCGATGCCTCGTCAGCTCGCCTATGGGCGCATAGCTTCTGCAGTGTTGCTATTTGATTGCATCATGCGGCCATTCCAGCCCGTTCTCAACCACAAATCACTGCGCCCGCTCTTGGCTGCATATGTGGAGGACTGACCGTATGCATTTCAAAGCTTTTTCGTAATGGTGTAAGTGATGCCCACCAAAACCATTGTTTGTAGGATATAATAGTAGGAGAGCAGCAGGCCCTCTACATGAACCTAGTAATTTCTGTGAATGCAACCGTAGGCTTCCGACATACCTGACAAGCAAGCATCTTGGTTGATGGCCCGCAACAGAGCACTTTCCCTAGCCTCTGCATATGAGGGGCCTCCTGCATAATGGCAGCATGTTTAGTTAAGGAAGAATGATTTTCACTTTACTGATAGCGCGCTGTCTGGGCTGTGAGCAATCGACAGAGTGCAACTGCCTCCCCTTCGGCACTGTTTTTGATTGCTGGTTGGCCGTACCTTAGCGTGGCTCTTGCTGGGTGTTGATGTGGTTGACGTGGTTTGCCTCCACATTCACGAGAACAAGGGTGATTGATAACAACGAGCAATAATTTAACAGCCTTGCGAGTGGGCGATCCAGCTATGAACTAGCATTTGAAATGCAAGAGGCTCTGTCAATAAGGTCAGGATCGAGGTATTTGCCAGAGCTGTGTGGGATACAAGACTCCAAGACTCGTACTTTTGGAAGATGTTGGGGGCAGTTGACCGTACTGGGTTTGCTTATGCAGTTCTTTAGGTGGTTATAGTACGTCCATACAGCCCTTAAGACACACAAACCATTCTGCGCCACTTACCCCTACTCCACTCAGAACCGCGTCCATCACGATGCAGGAGGCCCTCCATCACCGGGCACACTATCTATTGCCCAGCAAAATGCGGGTCCGGACGGTATTGTCCGACTTGGTGCCACCCGCTGGGCATGACAGCCACATACCTTTGCGTGTGGAAAAAATTCACGTTGAACAGGGTTTACTGCCGAACTAATTAATTGCGGCACCGTTTGAGTAGGGTGAAAGCTCTCTCGACTGGTTGATCGAATGGGCAGCGAAGACTTAACTTTCTTTTTCAATACACGGTACGAAAGCGTCGCCGCCCAAGCGTAGCAAGAAAACAATGGTGGTGGAACTCGGTCTGTGACGCCATCTGATCCTTATGTATTGTCTGTCTTCTTTATGGCCGACACCATAATTGACGTGAGCTCATGAAGAGTTGTTCCACTACCAAATGCCACCACAAAATGAAACAAAAAATCAAAGTTCGCTTCCGAAGCGCCGCCCTCCACCGCTGGCACACATTTATATCCCTACCCCGCCAGGCTTCGGTATCGTGGCATCGTGCCCGGCTACATGAGGAACTGGCCGAGCGCCGTGCCGCTGTTACATCGATTTCACGATTGAGCGAGACGGCCGATGTCGTTTTTACGATCAGTAGAGCGCGGTTTGACGGACACCCTTTTCAAATTCACGTGCTTATTGCAGTTCCCGCAGGTGTACTGCTGTATATGGTGGCCAAGTTCAGCCTGCGGTGGACTTTTTATCGTATCGTGGCATTTGCGTGCGGTGCAAGAGGACGAAAGTTGAAAGGCGTTAGGGAGGTTGTCAACCCCAGGAAGACTGGCAAGGTCGATGAGGTTGCAGGGCGGCATGGGTTAGATCCGCGGGTCTGCAGGAGTTGGGCAACGAGGGTGAAGGCCTTTTGGCCTTTGCTTCCTTGACTACAAACGAGGGGCCTTTTTGATTCGGCCTTTGATCACGAAGTCCCGTCGCTGCAATGTGTCGCCGCGGACTCACTTGACGTAATCGGGCGTTCCTAACCAAGCGAAATTTGATAGTATTCGTATTGAACCGGTTACTCTGTCTTGGCGGCCTTCCACATATCTCTGCCTGCAAGTAGCTGATACATTCCCGAAATTATTTTTGATCCAGTCGTCAACAAATCAGCATTGCTATCCACACGTTTCCCAGACCTCAAGGAATAAATGGTTGTTTGTCTTCTTCTTTTTTGTTTTTTTGTTTTTTGTTTTTTTTTTTTCCCTTTTTTTTTTATTTTTTTTTTTCTGTTTTTTTTTTCCTTTTTTTTTTTTGTTGGTTGTCTTTTTTTTTGTTTTTGTTTTTTTTGTTTGTTAATTCCTTTTTTTTTTTTTTTTTTTTTTTTATTTTTTTTTTCTTTTCTTTTTTTTTTTTTTTATTTTTTATTTTTTTTTTTTTCCTTTTTTCTTTTTTTTTTTTTTTTTATTTTGGTTTGTTGTTAATTTTTGTTTTTTTTTTTTTTTTTTTTTTTTTTTTTCCTTTTTTCTTTTTTTTTTTTGTTTTTTTAAATTTATTTTTCTTTTTTTCCTTTTTTTTTTAACCTGGAAACATTTTCTTTTCTCTCATCTTGTGCTGCCCTTTACATTCGTATTTTGTGAGCACCACTACCGAAGTTTTTCAATGTGCGTCAACAAAATCAAAACTCCAAACATAATTGGTATTTACGGCCTTCCAGGAGCCGGCAAAACAACCCTGCTGTCTCAACTCCGCCAAACGACAGAAACATGGCTTGAGGAGTACGACTATTATGAGGGCTCTGAAGTCATCGATTCTGTTGTGGACGGCGGTCTAGCTGCCTTCAAAAAGCTGCCGCACGCAGATAAACAGCGCCACCGGGCTACGGCTGTCAGACAGATTGGCAGGGATGCCTGTAACAACGGCAAGAGCGCCCTGGTCGCCGGCCACTTCATCCTGCCAAACGATGACCTCGACGGGGGCTTGCAAGAGGTGTACACTGAAGCCGACCTGGAAACATTTACGCATATCATCTATCTCAAGGTCCCCGCAGAAGACATTTGCAAGCAATGCGCTGCTGATATGCAGCGGAAGCGAGCATTGTTCCCAGTTGAGGAGGTGAACAGGTGGCAGGATGTCGAGGTTGAGAGGCTGTTTCACCTCTGTTTAGACAGAGGTATCGTCTTCGCAACTGTTAGTGGAGGGAAGGAAACAACGATGCAGCGCGTTGCAGACCTGTGCTCATTCTGGAATTTGAGCGAGCAGCAAAATTCAGATCTTGCGGTGTCCATGGCCAGTAGGATTTTCAGCAGCACCCAACTTGAGCTGTGCAGCAACATCCTGGTGTTTGATGCGGACCGGACACTTGCCCCTCAAGATTCTGGAACGCTTTTCGTGAAAAAGTGCCTCAGTAATGGCCACTTAAGACAACCAGAGGAGACGAAGGTTGTTTTCAAGACGGTTTTCGGCGGCCCGTTGGGCTATACCCATCGTGCTTTCCAGCAAGTGTCGGTGCTTCTGGAGAGCTTCGAGTGCTTCAACGAGACGTATGATTCCATTTGCGACACCGTATCCAACCAAATCACCATTTATCCGGAAATGGCCACTGTTCTGTCACAGGCTACCCGAGATCCGCGGGTAATTCCGTTGGTAGTGACAAGTGGCGTCCGCCGGGTCTGGGAGATGGCGCTCCAACGAATAGGGCTCCAGGGGATTCCTATTTTTGGTGGCGGCCGAGTCAGGGACCAGTATGTCGTAACACCCCAAACCAAAGCGACAATCGTGGCATGGCTTGCCACTTTCAAGACTGGGGATCATCGCCGCGACGTTACGGTGTATGGGGATAGCCCTTTAGATATCCCCATGATGGCTGAGGCCGGCCGCGCCTTCGTGATTGTCGGGAATGAAGAAACCCGGAGTAGCACGATGGATTCAGAGCTAGAGAAAGCCATCCGCTCCAAAGTCTTCGGGAAAACCCATGACAAGAATTTTGAAACCAGAATCAAGCAGATACTTTTGCCATCGAATGTAACCCCACGTCCAGGGTTGTCGATTGCGGAATTGCAGTATCCAATGGAGGACGTACCTGTCAACATCGCGCCGTCGACGGCAGCCAAGCTCCTAGCTTCACCCATGCGGGACGCCTCAATCGCCGGCCCAGCTCTACAAGAGGCGCATGCTCAGGCCGGACGATTCTTGGCGACGCAGGTTGTCGCCCAGGTGATTGGCCTAGAGGAGCATATCATTCCGCACGTACAAGGCCAAAACACCATTGGATATCGGCTCAAAGCCGAAGAGCGAACTTTGATCGTGGCTATAATGCGTGGCGGCGAGCCCATGGCTAGGGGCGTGTACCAAACTTTTCCTCTGGCGATGTTTGCATTCGCCAAATACCCGCATGAGCTTGCTACGAGAGACGTTGTGGATATGGAAAGCATTCTGTTAGTCGATTCAGTCATCAACACGGGTAAGAGTATGATTGATTTCGTCGAGCACATCCGAGCTATGAACTTCAAAGCCAAGATTTTGCTCGTTGCAGGTGTAGTTCAGGCTGGTGCGATCGAGCTTGAGGTGGATGGAATTTCTGAAGGGGGTAGCCTTCGGCGGAAATTAGGGTGGCATGGAGACGTGGGCATTGTGGCGTTGCGGGTATCTGAGAACAAGTACACTGGTGCAAAGGGTACTGATACAGGGAACCGATTGTTCAACACCACGCATTGGCACTGAGAGGGTACTGGGGAAGCTGTTGCTTCTCAGTCTTACAGCATTGATTGAAATTGGTATGCAGCTTGGAAAAAATGCACATCATAAAATTCTAACTTGCGTTTCCAACTCCTTCGCGTGCTCGAGTGGGGAATGATATGTGCAGGTGGTGGTGAGCGCCTGTCAATGTTTGCACCTTCACAGAACAGACAGCATGATTTGGTAGGATAGCCCAGCATACAACAAAGCCATTCTGAGCCATTTATCCCAATCGGAAGGGGGTCAATCACGATGCAGGAGGCCCTCCATTATTGCGGCGCGCTATCTACGGCACGGCAAATTGCGGACGCCAGAAGGGCATGGCGCATTGGTGATACGTGGCGAAACAATGCGGAGGTTAACTCCGCAGTTTGCCGCTCAGGCCCTTAAATCAAATTGCGGTCTTGCTCCAAGCCGCAGAAATGGGCCTCTGCATAGCTGAGAAAATGCAGGCCTACGCAGCTGCTCGATTGAGCTAGGAGTGCGGTGGTTGAGGGAGACAAGTGGGGGACAAAATTAAATTAATCGCGGAATAGTACTTCACTTTTTGCGATTATTTCACCACGAGAAAAATACACAGCATAGCAAAAAGTCGGTTAGGAGGACAAATTTGTTTTGGCTTCATTTTGGAGTTAGTTTTAAGAAAATAAAGCCCAAGCTGATGAAGTTATGGCGTATTAAATGGGTAACGTTTGAAAGGAATGGTCGTGATTTGGCCTGTTGGTGGTCAATTTAATTTTGTCCCCACTTGGGAGCCTAGCATGCAGCCACAGACTAGCATCCGAAATGCAGGAGGCCGTTCACGGGTGTCGATCAGTTCAGGATTGTGGGGTTTGCTAGAGTTTTGGAGACAACACGTTTGATAGGCATAGTGATTTTACACACATCGGGTCTAAAATCTTTTTTTCTGCACCAACTGGCCATACCCATTTGCTAAGGCAATTTTGCAGGTGCTGCCTTTGACAGAAACATTGATTGGTAAGCTGCCAGGACATCGCAGGCAAACACAGCCAACATACAGAGTTGCGAATAACCTGGCGCCAGAACTTGTGGATCCGTACATCCTCCACACAATGCCTCACTAACGTAATTATAGCGCTTGTCATCAGAAGCTCTCAACCCCACCCCCTAGTCTTGACCGCCATGAGCAGCTCAAAAGACAAATCAAGCTGGCTGACAACATCCTGGTACTCAAACCGATCCAACAACTCCTTGCGTTGCTTCATAACATCAACCACGATGTCGCGCAGGAGCCTGTCGCTGCGGACCGACGTTCGGTAGACCTCCTGCACCGCCTCGAAGAAGTCTGGGTGATTCCATTGCTTCTCGGCCTCGGCGCGAAACTTGCGCGCTGCCAGACCCTTGAGGTCGCCGACTTGCAAGTACTCGGCCAAGGCGTAGACGTGGCAGTGCGTGAGGAGGAAGGTTTTGTCAAGCAGCGATTCGGCAAGGCTGATGGGCTCCGAGTGAGGGTCCTCGGTTGATGGGCCCGCTGGCTCATCCATGGCGATTGACTTGCCCTTTTCTTTTGCTTTTTGCCCTTTCTGGGTGCGGGAGGCTCTTCCCAGGGATCATGAACCTCGGGCTCTGCTGGAGGATCCCCGCGTTCGGCTGTAACATCGTCAGCCTCGGCAACTGCAGCGGCAGGAAACTCGATGTTCGTAGGTTCTTTCTTGATCTCGAATCCCCAGGCTGGGTTTTTGTGCAAAGGCTCATAATCCGTGAGATAGAAGAAGTCGATCACAAGCTTGACTGCATCTGGGTTATGGTCGGACAGGTCTACGCAGGATGTGCGGTTCTCCTGGAAAGTAGCTCAGCTTCAAACCTTGTTAAAGTCTTTTTTAGTGCACGTGTGCCATGAACTTACCTGCATATCTGCTTTGAAAGTGGTCTCGAAGTATCTCGAGCGCGGGCACATAATCGCTTTGTGGGCATGATAGGTATCGTGGCCGCAGACGATAGTCATATCGGAGTAGTCCCCACTGATGCGAAGGCTTGAACGGAAAAAGTCACTGTTAGCTCGTTTCACGACTTGATGCTATCGTTGTGCTGACGCACCTCTTCAGCGAATCCCTCAAGGCCTGTTCTGGCGATGTATCCATCTTAAGCGTGGCTTATGCGTCCGTCAGAGTTGTGAGCATTGTTGACCACTTGAACTTGTTAACGACAAGTTTGAGAGCCAGGTCGAGGACTCGTTGGCAAACTGCGGTTGCCGAAACACAGCCATGTACCCTCCTCATTGCCGGGTTAGGCGGCAGCGTTGGCCTATAAGCCTCGCACTGAACACATGCAGGCATCTGTTAGTGCGTGCAGCAAAATCTACGAAACCATCAGCATTGTGTAGCGGTTGCTGGGGAGTACATTATGGTCAAATTAGAAGTATAAGGACCCAGATTCTTGCCCGGCCCCAAAAAGTCCAATTGTCATCATGCGACGTCGACCCCGCCATTTGCCGACCCAGCCCGCGAATCGGATTGCGCTCTTGCTCTCACATGCCGCAAAATGAAGGGCCTCCTGCATAACTGAGCAAATCTGTTTGTCTGATAGGCTGCATATGCTGCCCACTATTTGGTGTGCACGTTGGACGTTTGGCACTTTCTTTTTCTTTTTTCTTTGGTGGGGCGGGGGGGTTAGAGTGGCTTAAATTCTAAAAGAACTGGGTCGGAGAAGGCACCCATTGCGTGACCTTCTTCTTCATCGCCTCAATTGTTTTAAAAGAGGGCGCGTCGTGTTGGGCCTTGATGCGGAGTCCAACGGAACCAGGTTTCTTTTGACGCTTTTGCGCGTTGTTTTGCCTTTCGCAGCCGCCTTTTCAGCCCTTGACATCTCCCGCCAGACGCTATTCCTGTAAGAAATAGACAAAAAGTGCAATATGGCGATAACCTTTCCAGATATCGCATACGGGCGTCAGCCAAGGCTGGTGGAGCTGCTTGATCCGGGAAAATACTACCCTGTCCTCGAAGCGCTCTCTTCGCACCTTACCATGGTCGACTTTTTGGCATTGTGCCGGTCATGCAAAGGCATTTGTGGGCTCCAAACCTGTATCCTGAGGAAGATCACCAACATCGATATCGGCCTAAAGGCTTTCGTGGATGACCCTATCACGCTTCGATCCCTACTTGGGAACTGCAACGCATTGGTGTCAGGACCATTCGCACTCAGCTTTTTTGAGCTGGGCCGTCAGAGCGTCCGATATCTAGATGTGTTTGTACAAAATGGCGATGATGCCGTACATTGAAGAAACTGAGAAATATCAGAACGAAAGCTTGGGTGGTGATACGGTAAGAAGACAGGAACCCATATGTTTGTTAAATGCTTACTATCTCTGCACCAGGGGACTCAATCACGCCACATCTATGGCACCAATAGACGGCTAGACATGAAGATCCGGATTAGTCGAACGAGCGGGTGTCCTGTGCGAACAATTCTTACGACTTCGAGCACAACGGCATGTGTCAATTTTATCACGTGGAACAAGGCATACTCGATGTTTCCCCGACAAACCCTTATCAATCATCAATTTTACCCACTAAGACCTATGGATGATCAATTCGGCTCAACTTCTTATCAAGGCTGGACAAATCGGGATATTTTATGGGCCGATATTCCTAACGTTGCCAAAATCGACAACCTTCGGCGCGTTGGTGATAACCGTGCATTGGTAATCCCATTGGAAATCAACACCGTTCAACAGCCATCGAGACCAGATTTCGTGATTGAGTATGCTCAATTTCGTGTTTCCAACCAGAACATACGTCAGCCGGGGACTTTCCCAAGCGAGACCCGGCCATCGTTCCCAGCTAGGCAGACTATTCAGAATCTGGGCATAAGGGGTACCTTTTTAACAATTAGGGCGGACAAGCTCGAATCGCCCGCCTTACGTTATAAATACTGTACTGCCAGCTGTAATTGGGACAGCTATGTGGGTCCAAGATTACAGCGTTGGGCCTGGCTTGAGTTGTACAAAATGGAGCCGGAGAGCCGTCCATCGCGTCTTAATTTCTCAAGTGCAACACCTCTCTCATCCGATTTACATGCGTTTGAGAAACCGCGAGGTTGGGATTACGCCGACGATCAGATACCAGAATGGTATAAAGCAACGGAGTCAAATATGGAATAGGTTTCGCTGTAGATATTAGATGGGAAGGCTACAGGTTTTATGTAGCAGAGCATTGAGAATGCCGACAGTAGTTTCGATTGCTGCGCCTGTATGATAGCCACAAGCCCTCTCCGCTTGGGGCTACGTTTCCGGCTCTTGCCAAATGTCATATGTATGTTGATGAACCTTCGCAGGGTTGCCAAACAGCCGAAAGAGAGTTGAAACTTTCAAAGAAGCTCAACAGAGCACTCAGGAGTTTGTAAAATGTTGTCTGCCGCCTGGATGTCGTTTCTTGTTTAGGGGGGTTTCAGAGTTTTATTTTGCGGCTCGGTAATTGTGAAGTCCACATACATTAAACCTCCGCCATCCTATCGACCGAATAACGTTCAACTTTATCTTTCATCTGCGGCTCACTGTTGATATTACGCAAGCTTATTATTTCTAATAACCTTGCAACACTAATACGAACACGACTGAGCAAATGCCATCATTAGGAACCCCATCTTTTCTGTTGAGAACAGAAGCCAACCCAACAAATCCTTTGAGATAAATGGTGGAAAATCCAACAAACATAAAATCAAACAAGGTGCGAAAGATGTGGCTACTACGACAGTAGTACTTATAAAAATGGTATCGCAGACACAGCAATATTTATACGAAGACTCCAATATCCACAAACGCCACAAAATTCCATCCTTAATAAGTTCGGAAAAACCCTATACGAGGATCAGACTTCTGAGAATTTTTTGAGCCATTCCTCTCAGCATTGCAATGCCTAAAGAAGAACATACACCTATGACTAAGGATGCGGCCTCTCGCATACAGTCTGCCAACGTAAGCAACTGCTTAATGCTTCGAACTTGGTTTGTATTTTATTTTTTTTTCACACATCCGACAGGGCTGATTTGGGACTTCTTTTGGTTCATTTGTAGGACAAGCATTATAACGAGACTGGCAACAGGAGCGGTTTTGCGGCCCGTGCCCAGTCCGCAGCTGACAGAAACGCCAATGTTGCTGCCTCCAGCAACAATAATACACAAGCCAAGGGAACAAAAAAGTAGGCCTTGCCGTCCGCCAAAACTAGCTGTCAGTGGTATCTGCTGCGCTCGGGGGAGTTTAACTTGAAGATGGCAGTATTCGGCTTATATGCACGGGGCCACAACTGTGAAGGGGATGTATATGTAACTTTCAAGATACCGTACCACGTTCGAACATGAAGTTAACTCATATCCGCCATTAGAAACAAATTACCAATGGTAGCGTACTTGTACAATCGGTTTTTAGCTAGGATACGTTGAGACATTCCTGTAACGTGGATGTACAGTACCCTGGACAGGACAGTACCCTGGACACTTTTTGGCCCAGCACCATATTTCCATCGCAACACGCGTTTTTTCCACCATTAACCATGGAATCATTAAATCGTGAAGCGCAAATCATTCTTGCGCTAAATGAACTTCGATCAAATAAAAAAGCAAGTATTAGAAAGGTTGCACTTATTTACAATGTGCCCAAATCAACCCTTTATACCAGAATGAAAGGTGTTACTTCTTTGGCCGACCGTCGGCCCAGCTCGCAAAAATTGACGGGAAGCGAAGAGGAGGTGATTGTCCAATATATATTGGACCTGGATTCCCGAGGGTTTCCGCCTCAGATCGCCGATGTTGCCGCAATGGCCGACCAAATCCTCGCTGCGCGGAACGCGCGACAGGTCGGGACTCGTTGGGCGAATCGTTTCGTCCAACGACGCATAGAGTTAAAGACGCGTTTTTCTCGCGCTTACGATTTCCAAAGGGCTTTGTGCGAAGATATTGACGCGTTAAACGCGTGGTTTCGATTGGTGGCCAATATAAAGGGCAAATACGGCATCCAAGATTGCGACACCTACAATTTCGACGAAACGGGCTTTTTGATGGGCCAGATTTGCGGCCATATGGTCGTAACCGGGTCCGAAAAACGCGGAAGAAGCAGAAAAATACAACCCGGCAATTGAGAATGGGCGACTGCAATTTGTTGTATTAGTGGCGACGGCTACGACGTGCCCCCATATCTCATCGTTAAAGGCGTCCACCATCTTGCGAATTGGTATACAGAATGCGGTCTTCCCGCAATTTGGCGAATTAAAACTACCCCCAACGGATGGACAAACAACGAAACAGGCTTGGATTGGATTCATCATTTCGACAATCATACGAAATCGCGGACAAAAGGCGCTTATCGGATGCTGGTGCTCGATGGGCATAACAGCCACCAATCGCTGGAATTTGAGGGCTATTGCAAAAATCACAACATTATTCCGCTTTGCCTACCTGCTCATTCATCTCACCTAACTCAGCCACTTGACGTCGGAATGTTTAGCGTCCTTAAACGGGCGTACGGTCAAGAAATCAACGATTTTATCCGGGCCCACATCACCAATATCAGCAAAGTTGAATTCTTTTTGGCTTTTGCAGCGGTTTACAAAAAGTTTATGACAAAAGAAAATATGGTTGGTGTTACGGAGTGGCGTGCCTAGGCGACTGCCAACCGTGACTCCACCCCACGTGACAAGGCGCCAGGGTGAGTTTGTTATTTGCTCGCTTAGGCGCGTGTACGCGATTGGCACTGCGTGCCTTTCTTCTTCCTTTACACTTGGCTTTAGATCTTCGAATAGAATCGCCCCTATATTGCAGCCTTGTCTCTTTGGGATCGCTTTCGTGACAATATAAGCCGTTAAACAAGCGCATAGGTAAAGTATTTACAATTTTGTATATAATTTACAATCGAAACGCTTTTATGTTTTTACCAATTTTAACAATAATGAAACCAAACCTTTGGGGACTGGGAAACGTATATAGGCAAACGTCCACGTTAAATCCGATTTATAGTACCCGCTTTATCTTTTTTTATATTGAAAAATGCTGAATTTGTGTTATTTTTCTATATTTTGCTTTATTTGACTAAATAAAATGTGAGGATCAGGCCCCTAGACCTACCCTCAGAATCACGACTCGGCTCCACACCGAGCCAGGGATCGGACAAGGATCCACTACCTCCGGATTTAAGCGCGTCTCTTGAGCGCGTCGTCCATTGTAATTTCTCTCTTCTCTTCAGTTTAGAATTTTCGTCGATAGCGCCTAATACACTGAGGTTCTCCAATGTATGCCTGGCCGTGACATAATTCTAAACTCACTATCATTTGCTGGTGAAGCAATTAAAATATATCGTTCAATCCCTTTATTCAATCGTTCACCACGTCGGCTGTGCACGACGGTAAACTAGGCCACAGAAGACACCATTCGCGAAATCAATGTCGCCGCGTAAAAATTACGGCCCACCGATTCGCCAATCCCAACGCGTGACAAACGCAAACTCAGCAAAGCCAGATAATTTGGCTTCCGGCACTGCTACTCCCAACACCGAAGACTCGGACCAAAACGGAGAGATTACAGTTGTCCCAGTAAGCTCAGAGCCAGTAGAGCCCGCTCCTACCAGCGCCAACACAGAGCCTGAAGAGCCCGTTGAGCCCCAATCCGACACAGAACAAGATCAGCCAGTCGACAGCATCGAAGTTGACGGATCGTACGAGTACGAGTCAGTTTCTGAGCACCCAGGAGAAGCGCGAAGCCCTCCCCACCAACCTTCTGCCAAGACGTCAGACGGCAGGAACGAAATTCCGAAATCTCCAAGCAGAGCGCCCTCGCCTGCCGCCCAAATGAGAAGCGAAATGGCAGACGAAAGCGAAAACACTTCCGGCCAGGCTACTATCACTCAATCTCATTTGCAAGATCTTTTGGCCACCATTGCCCAACTTAAAGACCAGCTCGCCACCCGGAGTATCAATTCCACCCGTTAATCCCGCGGTATTACGCCTTTGAACAGCGCCTTTGGAGGGGCTGAGTTTAAGCCCCATGGTATCGCTGCCCGGACAGCATTTAAGCCTTACGGAAGTAACCAAAATGCTAAAAACCCTGCCTACGACAGGACGGCACGTAAAGCCGGCATCGACCCCGGCATGTTTAATGGTGATAAGGATCGTTTTGACAAATGGATCACTAAAATCGCAGATAAATTTGTAGAGGACGACGAAACTTACAACACAGAAAGAAGCCGCATGGCGGTGATCAATTCCCTCACTGAAGGGCTTGCCAACGACCTTATCCAAGGCCGCTATGAATCCACCATTATGCCTTTCAGCAGCGCAGCCGAAATGGTCGCGACCCTAGCCGCTGTTTACCACGATGACAATCAAGCCTCCAAAGCCCGTGAGGAGCTTCGTCACCTAAAGTTTAGTCTGTCGGACAAATCAACAGACATCCACCAGTTTATTGGCAAGGTTAACAGCCTAGCCGATAAAGCCAACATTGCCAAGACGGAACGCAAATTGGTTCTCTATGAGCATATTCCTGCCAGCCTGAACCCCCAGCTTCTCAGCCTATCCAAAGACCCAAATATCTCGTACGAGACCTTTGCCGGAGAAGTTGCGAACTCTGCGCTGGCCCAACAACGCGCTTGGGAGGAGCTCCGCGATAACCGCAAAAAGAGGGAAGAGCGCCGTGAGCGTTCAGCCAGCGCCGAACGCAAACAGCGTCGACGCGAGAATCGCCGGCACAGCCAGGAAGCCAAGAACCAAACCCGCACACAGACCATTGACGCCCCGAAGTCGCCCAGCAGAGAAAACGCCAAATTGGTCACTGAGGGTAGATGCTTCCTTTGCAAAGAAGCCGGGCACCTGGCACGCAATTGCCCCGAAAAGGCCGCTCACATCGCCGCCGTTCTCGCCCTTCAACACGAAGGCGATCGAGAGGCTTGCGAACGATCCGGCCACAGCTTATCTTCGTCGGATTCGGAAAACTGCTAAGGCTGCCGGAAGTCTCCTCGGCAGTCTGCGTGCCTCAGATAGCTAAAATCGATAGATCACCGAAATTAAACACCTTTCTTGCTCCCATTCAATTGCAAGACAAAGGTCGTGGTCTCAACGCCCAAGCTCTCTGTGACACCGGAGCAGATGTGTACTTATCCATCCGACCGAGCCTCGCGAAAAAGGTCGCCCGACGTTTAGAGCTACCTATCAAAAAGCTCCCCAAACCTTTGGACTTTGGAGATTTTAACCGGAAGGTCACCGCAAGAGCCACCGAATACCTTCGGCTCACCTTGCAAATCGACGGACGACAATTCCCACGGCAGAAATTCATCCTCCTCGAAACGGCACACGATGTGTTTATCGGACAAGAATGGTGGACGAAGCATCGAGTAGGCCTATTCCCAGCCACCCGCAGCTTTGTTTGGCCCAACGACTTGCCCGCCATGGCCCAATACTCACCCGTCATCGTTGTACAACGTTCAAATCCGCCTCTGGACCTTGAGGCCCAAGCTGACGCAGTCCGCCGGGACCGCAAGATGGAACAAGAAGACCGTCGCATCCAGGTCCGCAAGATACTTCAAGGCCCTAAACGCCAACACGCAAACCAGGCTCAAATCGCAGAAATTAGCGCCTTCCCGACTATCCCAAAGACTGTTTCCAACAAAGCCCTGCCAGCAAATATTTGTGCCCTCCTTAACGACCCTCGTCAAGATCGATGGAAGCGATCCCCGTTACCCACGGAGCCTATACCGTTGGTACCAGTAAACGATACGCCTATAACCAGCCTGAATGCGGTATCAGCCCTGCAGTGGAACAAGACTCACGATGGACATCCCATTCCATTCCCTGCAGACGAAGACCCGGAGCACATCGCGCAAGTACGAGCCAAGTTACCCAAAGCACTTGCCCACCTTGAGGGCTTCTTTTCCAAAAAGGCGTCGACGATTCTCCCGCCTAGCCGACCCGGCTTCGACGTGGTTTTGGGAACTCGAGAAACCTTTGGAGGGGAGGCCAGCCCGCTATTCGACCCCTTTCGCTATGATGGAGTTGGAAAAGGAAACCATCGACGAACTTCTCAGGATCGATTTCATTGAACGGACAATGGAGGAGACCGCAGCTTCAACTTTGTTCGTTCCCAAACCGCAATCGAAGGAGCAGCGTTTTTGTGTGGATTACCGATGGGTAAACAAATTCATCAAAGGACGACAAGTACTTGCCCCCGACGTGGCCGGGACGTTGAGCAAATGTGGAAAAGCCCGGAGGATGACCAAAATCGACATTATCCGAGCTTTTAACAGATTGCTAATGGACCCGAACTCTCGGTACTTAACGGCGTTCAAAACGCGACAAGGCACATTTCAGTGGAAGGTCCTACCCTTTGGACTGAAGGTCGGACCCGCCTGGTTCCAAGCTTTTATCAACGCTCAGCTTAATGAACTGCTGGACGCTTTCGCGAGCGCCTACGCAGACGACGTGTTGATTTACACCGAGGATAAATCGGAGCAAGTCCATTTTGAGCAAACCGAGGAGGTTATTTACAGGCTGCACAAAGCCGGACTCCAAGGCGATATCAAAAAGTCAAGTTTCGGCGTTTTCGAAATCGAGTACCTGGGTTTACTTCTAGAGATCGGTAAAGGTATCCGCATCGACCCCAAAAAGGTCGAAGCCATCACCAGCTGGCAATGGGACGACGTCACCTCCGTTTCCGCAGTACGATCCTTCCTAGGCTTATGCAATTTCGTTCGGACGTTCTGCCATCACGCCAGCGAACAAGCAGAACCTCTGACCCGATTATTGAAAAAGGGAGTCCCGTTCGAAAGAGGCCCCGAGCAGAAATCTGCCTTTGAAGCGCTGAAACAGCTGGTGATCACCGCCCCCGTGATGAGTTTCTTCAAACCCGGTATGCCTGTCAGGATGGACACCGACGCCAGTGGCAGGGCCACCGCCGGTGTCGTGTGGCAGCAACAGGACGATGGCAGCTGGAAGCCAATCGGCTATTCGTCCAAAACCATGTCCCCTGCTGAACAAAACTATCCGATTCAGGACCAGGAGCTATTAGCTGTGATTAATACGCTAAAGGACTTCGAACCAGCCCTGTTGGGTACCAAGTTCTGTGTTTTCACCGATCACCAGGCCCTAATTTATTGGTCGACCAAGAAACTTTTGTCCGCTCGCCAGATACGATGGGCTGACTACCTGGCCAACTTCGACATCACCTTTAAATACCGTCCCGGCAAGGATAATGTGGCAGCCGATGCCCTTTCGCGCAAAACCATCGACAACCCTACGGTCAAGGCCCGAGCTGTGTTAGACCGCACCATTGCACTAATCCCTCCAGAAAAGATCGACTCCCGACCCGGCGAACCTCTTCCAACCATTAGCAACTTGGAACCCTCCGCACCGCAGGGAGCTGACCTGGTGGCCCTTATCCTGGAAGAAAACCTGAAACAGAACCTAGGTCACCACGACAATTTGTTAACGGTACCCGAGACTACCCAGGATGGCAAAATCTTCTTAAGAACGGCTCTCATCCGCGAAGCTCATGAGCCCAAGATCTTCGGCCATGGAGGCCAGAATAAAACCCTCAGCCGCCTGAAAAAGGACTATTGGTGGCCCGACCGAAATCGAGACGTCAAACGCTACATTAAGAATTGTCGCGAATGTCAACGCAACAAGGTACGACATGATAAGACGCCTGGGCTGTTGCACCCACTGGAGATCCCTAGACGGTGTTGGCAGCACGTAATGGTAGACGGCAAAGATATGCCCAAGGATAAAGAAGGCTATAATTACGTCTGGGTCTTCATCTGCCGATTGACCAAACTTTTGGCCACCCTACCGGGAAAAAAGACGGACACCGCGGAGACCTTGGCCATGCGGTATTATCAGACCGTGTACCGTTGGAAAGGCGTCCCCGATTTATGGCTTTCCGACAACGCCGGACCGTTTATATCCGAGTTCCTAAACACTCTAAACGAGTTGACAGGAACAAAGCATAAACATGGAAGCGCCCGCCACCCTCAAAGTCAGGGCAGCGTCGAAATTACCAACGCTGAATTGGATCAGAAAATGCGCTTTTATGTAGACAAATACCAAACGAATTGGCGACGGCATATCCCCGCTTTCGACTTCGGCCACAACTCGTCCGTTCACGCCTCTATTGGCATGGCACCGATCGAAGCAGAAACCGGAGCTCGCCCTAGAGACCCGCTCTCTTTACCTTTACCCGAAGAAGACCTGGAGACCGGTCAGCAACAAAAGGCGCTGGAAATGGTCCGCCAAGCCCGGCAAGCTCAGGAACTGGCCCGCAACAACGGACTCGGAGCGCAGATAGAGCAACAGAGGCAGGCTAATAAGAAGCGGCGACCGGTCGACTTTACGGTGGGAGATGCGGTTTACGTTAGCAAAAAGGGTTTTTCCACCGAAGCTCCTACGACCAAGTTGGACTCGCAAAATGCAGGACCATGGACGATTCTCGAGGAAAAGGGCCACAGCTTCATTCTCGACACCCCTGCCTGGTATAAAGGTAGTAAGCTGTTCCACGCCAGCCGACTGCGCAAGGCAGCAACGGATCCATTACCTCAGCAGTATCAAAAGCCGGAACCACCGGTCGAAATTAACGGAGAACCGGAGTGGGAGGTGGAGCAAGTGTTGGCCTCACGTCTATTCGGACGAAAGAAGACGTTGCAATATCAGGTATCGTGGGTCGGACTCGACCCTGATGAGACATGGTATGAGGCCCGCGACTTGAAAAATTCACCAGTACTGCTGGATACCTTTCACAGGGAGTACCCGGACGCAGCAGGACCTCCGGTAAATTTGCAACAGTGGATCAGGAGCGCAGCAGAGGATGTTTTTGCGGAGGACGGACCCGAGGACAATGTTGCCGAGCACGATGCGAAAAAGACACGAGAGCGGAGGAAGGCCCCGAGGAGACACACGTGACAAACTCAAGACTCTGACCGCCTACGTCGATCAGGCCTTAGAGGGGGGTAATGTGAGGATCAGGCCCCTAGACCTACCCTCAGAATCACGACTCGGCTCCACACCGAGCCAGGGATCGGACAAGGATCCACTACCTCCGGATTTAAGCGCGTCTCTTGAGCGCGTCGTCCATTGTAATTTCTCTCTTCTCTTCAGTTTAGAATTTTCGTCGATAGCGCCTAATATACTGAGGTTCTCCAATGTATGCCTGGCCGTGACATCGGATATCTCGGGTCGTTTTAGGGGTTTTCCAAATAAGTAAAAACGGGTCGTTAATTTTTGGGTTGGGCTTTCCGGTGTTTTATCCCTTTGTAAACCGTTGTTTTTATCTTTTATAACGTTGGCGTTGCTATTTTCTAATAAAAAAAGGGCTTAAAAGTGGTTTAACCAAATTCACCGGCCATAACCCCGTTGTACGCCACCCAAATTAGATAATTTGTTGTAAATGCTTTCGATCTGGCGTTTTTATAACAAAAAAGAATATTCCTTTTTCCAATAATCGTGAAACAGCAAAATTGGCTAATGTCACGGCCAGGCCTACATTGGAGAATCTCAGTGTATTGGGCGCTATCGACGAAAATTCTAAACTGAAGAGAAGAGAGAAATCACAATTGACGGCGCGCTGGAGACGCGTTTTAAATCCGGGGTGAGTGGACCCTTGGTCGATCCCTGGCTCACGTGGCTGGTAGAGCCAGCCGAGTCGTTATTCTGAGGGTAGGTCTGGGGGCCTGATCCTCACACTCCGATGTATGCCTGGCCGTGACACCGGGTCTTTAGAATTTCCAGAATCCATAACTGTCCGTCACGCGCTTCAAAAATCCCGTTTAATTCGTATGCACTATAATTAAACGTTAGAATAATTTATTTTTTTAAAAATGATTTAAATTATGCGTTTAGATATCAACTTACATTACTTGCACTTGTGATTAAAATACGCGTCGGAATCATCGCTGCCGAAGCCGCATTTGGAGCAATAATGATAAGTCTTGTCGCTGCGGGCTTCAAGTTTAACGTGGGAGATGGTTGCGACCTCAGTGTTGCCATTTAGGCAGGCCGGAGTGGGAAGTGCTGCGATTCCGACTGCATATAATGCAATAGCGAAAGTAATTTTGGAGAGTTGCATTTTGATAAGTTGGAAAAATACAAGGGGATCTTGGTATACTAAAGCTGAATTCAATTCTTTGGCTTTATAATAAAAAGGATGAATAGCAATGGACATATCACGAAGTAGTGTACAAGAAGTTGAGGTTTTTATATTATATGATTAATAGCATTTCCTACGGATTTCGGTTTGCATAAGTCCGCGTAAAGGTGCAAAATTCAATTTAATTACCTTGTTTAAAAACAGTTCTGTTAATAGAAACGAAAAAATTCAAATGCATAATTTACTATTTATATAAAGACGCAATCTTGTAAAAAAGATTTTATTAGACCGCTTTTTACGAAATTATTATGCCTTTCAATTTACCTTTTCTTTAATTATCTTCACTTGAAATGTTAATGTTTTTTTTATAAGTTTGCGCTTTGCTTTTTTTAATTAAATATTCACTTATTTTGGTGAATATCCGCTGACTGGGGGCACCATTGTGTTAAGACCAGAGAGGTGGGCCGGTGTCACGAAAGCGATCCCAAAGAGACAAGGCTGCAATATAGGGGCGATTCTATTCGAAGATCTAAAGCTAAGTGTAAAGGAAGAAGAAAGGCACGCAGTGCCAATCGCGTACACGCGCCTAAGCGAGCAAATAACAAACTCACCCTGGCGCCTTGTCACGTGGGGTGGAGTCACGGTTGGCAGTCGCCTAGGCACGCCACTCCGTAACACCTGTCACGGCCAGGCATACATTGGAGAACCTCAGTATATTAGGCGCTATCGACGAAAATTCTAAACTGAAGAGAAGAGAGAAATTACAATGGACGACGCGCTCAAGAGACGCGCTTAAATCCGGAGGTAGTGGATCCTTGTCCGATCCCTGGCTCGGTGTGGAGCCGAGTCGTGATTCTGAGGGTAGGTCTAGGGGCCTGATCCTCACAATAAATATTATTTCATATTTAACCAAAAATATATGCAGGGCGAATAAGCCACTTATATTATATTATAAACCCCCAACACTAAACATAATATATTCATGTTATTAATATATTGTTAAACTAGTCTCAGGGCTTATCCCTGAAGCCTAGAACTCCACAATTAATCCACTTTGTTCGCTTCGCTCCATTTCGTGGCTTAATTGCGGTTGTGCAATATACCTGTGGGTCCATTTAAAAATCGGTTTGGTTTAGGTTTGAGGACAATTTGTTGATTTTCGCCGTTTACAGCGGCATTTTCGATGTCTTTGCGACCGATATTCCTTATTATTCCACCATTATGCAAAATATTGAAAAAAGAAAACATCGTTAAAAATAGGAATTGGTAGGCCTTTTTTATGAATCCAAAGTTTTTTATATACGGTTTATTAATTCAAACTTGGCAGTCGCTCTAGAGCTGATTACTAGCAATTTTATGCTACTTTCTATTTGGGAATTGGACATAAGGTTGTCATGAGAAGCCGGAGCCTGAATATGTACTGCGTCAAATCTCCATTTGTTTAAAGTATACTCGGTAAAAATTCCTCCTTTTCGCCGTCAAAATCCGGTCAACTCTCTGCGTAGTTCGATGGACTATGCGAACATGTCGATCAACGAAGTAAAGGAGATCAGTTCTGATGACTCGGATACCACCGGGAGTCTCGTTGACTTCGTTGTTCCAGATGAACTTTGCTCCGACAATGAGATGTCGGAAATGTCCCTAAGCCATCTTTACGGTAGCTGTGACTGTCAGTGCAAGAAAGACATTAAAACCCTTGAAATTATCCTATTAGAGATAAGAGAAGGCATAGAGAAATCTGAGACTTTGCTCAAACATGTTTTGGCAGAATTGGAATTGGCAAAGGGTACGGTTACAAACTTCAGTGGATGTCAAACCTCGAACATAAGTTCTTCATCGCTTTCAATCGACTGAAACAGAATATGGAATAGCTAGTTTAGAGACTTGGATGCAATGGGCATTTAGTTTCCGCTGATCTCTGCACAAACTATATTTTCTCATGGCTTCCCACATTCTCCAAGTCGAATAGATTGAGGCGAGCGGCGTGATTGGCCGGGTGGGCCTCGTGCACGGACGAAACACGATCGAACTGATTGAGGATCTGGGGGCATAGCTTGTGGCGCGTCGGTGGTGACGCGTCGGAGGTTGTATCGCTAATCGATAAGTGCTCGGTTGCGCAAGATGATCAGCTGGCCCATGATCTGCTGTCATATGATTCGGCCCTTGCCCTCCTCGTGCCGCGCTAAATCCTGAGGCAGAATCATGTTTGGAGAATTTGGCTAGATAGGCGGCCAGAGGCACTCAAAAGGGTACATTTAAGCAGTCTATATTAGCGGGTACAGGTGATGGTAAAGATGGAAAAGATTCACTGGGCTAGTAAAGCATAGAATTGACATGGGCTTGCGGCATGAACTCTTTAATTCGCAATGCTTGTAAACGAAGCTGATGATCAACTTCGTCATTAACTGTCATTAGATGCTAATTTTACAAGCCAGGTACATTTGCCAAACGCAGTATGTTTCTTTGAAACCACGGACAATACACCTGGGTAAGGTACTGGGCGATGCGACGCAGCCCCCAAATAATGGCATAAATGCCGTGAGCAGTTTCTGTGCTGCCCAGAGGGCAGTCTATCCACTGAACCACTTCCCCAGTATTATTGCGAATTGTTGCCGAAAATTCCCACTTGTGTCCGACAATGTAAATACCTGGAAGAAAGGATAGTCCTTCCAACGTTGAGAGATGACCGTCAATCTTGGTTGAGGCCAAGAGCTGCAGCATGTTCCAATGTGCGTATTGCCAAACAGCCAGCTGCCTTTGGGCCTCTTCGCTATCGCCGCTCGGACGCTTGATTTCGATACTCAGCGCGATGTGGTATTCTGATAAAGGTTGGTAGTCCGTGTGGTTAACAGTCTTGAAAGGCTGATGCCTTTGTATCATGCGTAGGGAATCTGCTACTCTTGCTCCGTTATCGATGTTGGAGTCGACGCCTGAGGTTGTTGTGGCAGTGGAAGGGGAGGTAACTTCGTTGCTTTGTAGGGTCCACGATGGGTCGATCGCAAGGCAAACGTCAACCATCTTGCTGCAGGCGTAGGCTGGAGGCAGCAAATCCCTATCAACAACTCTCGCCGACGTACTATGAACGGCGGATACCGAAAGTTAGTCTCGATTTCAAAACTTCTCAAAAGGCAGAAGGGAAGCAGGCAGTAATTAATTACCAAGGCACCCGAACTAGCTGTTCGTCATCGGGTATCGCTAATTCAACCAGGGGGAAAACAACCCCCGCGGTCCAAGCCGCTTCGTCATAAGACGCTTCGGCATATTTACCAGCCCTTTTTTGAATCTTACAGACATCTTTAAAGGATGGGGACTCGGCTTCTTCTGAATCGCAAGGAAGGAAATGCCAATCTTCGATGCTGTCCTCTGTACAGGGAATCTCCTTACGCCGGGACCAAGAAATGATGCGTCTTCCTTTACTGGCCTGCGTGAGATCGCGGAGTAGTCTTCAAAGCCTCTGGGAGATCATTAGGCTTCTTCGTGGAAAAAGACCTGGTGCGTAAGGACAACCTCTCCATGGATTCCACCTCCCTCCTTCTTTTGGACGGAGACACGCGACTGCGTTGGCTCGTTCTTGAGGATGTCGAGGGTAACGATCCTCCTGCCGGATATGATCGTGAAGCCCGTGGAGTCTCCTGATCTTCGTCGATATGCGTGGCAGCGCGTTTTGCTGGCGTATCCATCGTGCCAATGGAGCTGGTGCTGTCTGGCGGCGGAGTCTGGAGACCCTGAGTGCGTTTGCGTTTGCGGATCTGAGGCGGCGGAAGAGTATCGTGCTGGACAGAGAGCCAAGCAAAAATATCACGAGCCTTCCATATTATATGGGAACGACGAGATGGTTCAGAGGTTTCAGTGGCCGGTGCATGGGCTCATTGCGCTTCTTCGTGTAGTTCGGTATGGTGTTGGAATTGACGATTGATCCCGAATGAAGAGGCGAGTTAACTGGTGTTGCCCCAACTTTTGGGTGGTTGCTCCAGTTACGTATGGCCCGTGCGCCGGATGAAGCAGCCCAGAGGTTTTTGATCTAGCACAAACTCACTGTCTTCTTCATTCGGAACAACAATTCTGCAATAAATGAGATGCTGCAACAAATAATTTACAAACAGCTGTTAATGTTGCCGCTTAACCTGGATTCGGAATTATGCAATTGTTTTTGAAAGCGAAGGCAAAGATGATTTTAACACAGCGATGTTCGCCCATCGCTGTGGTGCGCCAGATCGAGAAACCAGAACCCACTAGAGCAACCAAGCATGTGCAAGATCCGCTTTCGCAGGCCAAATCGCCACGTCTGGTCAACGCAATGAACGCGTCGCGTATTGCAGATTGAATGAAGAAGTGTCGGTACGTATCTGCTAGTACGTGCAGCAAAATCTACGAAACCATCAGCATTGCGCAGCGGTTGCTGCTGAGTAAGGGCGCTAACAGCATGAAGTGGGGCGATAGTTGAAATAGAGGGGTGCGAACACTCTACAAATTGAGCAAATTGAGCAAGGTGCATGGGATTCAAAGATGGAGAAACGAAGAGTATGGCTGGGAGCCCCACTTCATTAGCGTGAAATAAACTGACTGAGCCTCGTCCAATTTTTTGGACTAAGAGCTCATACTAAAACCTTAGACGCCTTCATAATGCAACTAAGGGAATCCTCAACAAGCTTTCGAATATGCCACCAGCCTTTCAGCAACAACGTACTATTTCTGCGGATGGATGCCACTTGTCCCAGACCAGTGTTCGTGTTTCTAGTAGAACCAAATCATTTAGGGTCACATTGTACAAAAATCGAAACGACGGTTGTGATATAAGCAGCTCTCCACTTAACTACTGCAAAGACTTGGAAGTAGCCAGCAAATAGAGGCAGGATTTAGAATCGTAGATCACCGGAAAAGATCAGAACCAAGCGGTGCACATATTGGTAGGCAGCCCAAGCGAGGAAGACTATCTTGACTTCTTCTCTGATGAATGTTGTCTCGTATGGGACAGAAGCATCCCAATGTACATTTTATCTGGAGGGTCTACCATTGATTCTAAACGGCGGAAGTCAAATTGCTGATCAGCGGCTGAGGCGCTTAGGGTTTCCTTCCATGATATCTGCATCAAACGAAAAGAGAAAAGTGGTACTAGAACAGTCAACCAGGCATCATGTGCAATGTGGAACTATTTTGCTGTTTGTAAGCCAAACATTTAGCCAGCCATCCATAAAATTTAAAATTCCGTAATACTCTGAAGCTTTCTAGACACCTAAGCTTGACTAATCCGCTGTGGAGATGAAATCAGCTTCCTATGCACACGCGTCCGTAACAAAGAATTCCGAATCGCAATTTTTGGATGAACAATCTGAAACCTGCCCGACCTCAGTCGTCACCACAGCCACAACCGACTTTTCAGAGTGGTATGGCCTAATGCTTGGCATAACTGACAGTCAAGATTATAGAGGCCGCAAGATTATAAGTCATTTTCGAAGTCTAGCGCATTGTGATATTTGGTATAACTAACGTGGACTCTATACAAAAGTCTACCAACATAACTCGAGCTCAATGATTGAGAAAGCTACATACTAGAGCACAAGATCACATTAAGCTTTGAATCATTTACGCAATGGACTGGGTGTCTAACCACGAGTTTGGCGACGAGGTATGAAACTGCCTTTTCCCAATGGCAAGATAGTCTCTCAACAACTGCATCAGGGCGAAATCGAAAGCTGCAAACCCGAGGCGAATGCGTTGGAACTTTCGCACAGAATCGTTCTTCGTGGGCTGAACATACACCAAGTCCCAATCTACTTCAACGATCTAGAACTGGACATCCACTTTGATGTTCAGTGGCAGAGCAAGAACTCAGTTACACTTGTATTCGAAACGACGGAGAATGCAGCTAAGGCATTCAACCTTCTCTCCTCGGACGCGGTCGATATGTCTTGCCTCAAGCCACTTCAATTCGTCCCGGCTAAGCCCTTCTCAGGGCTGCAAGTACGCTTTGCTGATTCCGATGATCGGAGATCAACTGATCGGATTCGCTGGCCCGGTGGTCGAACAAGGGACTTGTACCATCAAGGTAGGCATGATGGGTTTGAAAGAGGGCTGGGTGGTCGCGGTGGCCGGGGTCGAGGCCGAGGGGGACATGGTAGAGGGCATGGAAGGTACAACAGAGTTTATGACAGCTGGTGCTAGTCATCTGGCTTGCTTACACTGTTGAACGCTGGCATGACGGCTTTGCTCCAATCCACTGATGTAATTAAGTGCGAGGCGTCTCGATTTGACCAAGAGAGTCATCACAGAAGATGTGCCGCACCAATGCACACTCACACTCCCATACAATTCCCAGATGCTTGAAAAATATATCTACCGGCCCAGCACATGCCCTGCCGGGCTTGCTCCAAACTCTGCCATCGCGAACCAAGCCGAATGCCCGTCTCACCTGTCGGTAGAGGAATATAAGGGTCTGTGCTCGATTCCTTCGGGCCACATCATTCAGTGGCAAAACATTCTCCTGCAGCTGGCGATACCCATCGTTAACTTCCGAAGAGAGGAGACGAGCTTGATCGTGTTACAGGCCATGCATCAAACCGGTCCCTCCAACGATGATAAATCGATGCCACTACGGCAGGCTCACTCGGTTCTTGATTGTGCCGAGTTCTGTGCCAAATTGGTGGGCCAGCTTCAGTTAGCCACAAGGCGAATAAATCAAAACTGGGAGTCCGCCTCCGCCCTGGCTATCTTTGTATCTGTGGCCACCCGAGTGCTTTCGCTTTGTAGCTGTACGCATGTCCAGATTTCTTATCTTGAGTTTCTTACTGAGGCCCACGCGCTCAAATCCACCATTCATGGGTCAGACCCACCTTTGTTAGCGATTCACACCCAAACACAGCTGAAGAATTTTCGCTCTCCGGGCGCCGGTCGTCATGGCCTCACCAGAGGTCTCAAACCGCCGCGCGCGCCCGCAGAGCACGCCGCAGGCTTTGCCGCAGGGCCAGGCCGAGTCGGAACACGTATCTCTCGACACGCGCACCGCTAACGCGCCCGAGCCGGCCGGCCGCGGAAGGTACTCCAGCCTCCCGGCCCTGGCCATCAAAACACTGCAGCAGGAGTTGGAAAACGTGGAAACAGTCGGCAGCTGGCTCGAAAAGGTCTTTGCAGCCAAGCTCGAAAGTTTACAGGCCCCGGAGGACGCCGCGCTTAGGAGAATTGTTCTTGAACTTGACGATGTGATCAGCGGCTGGTTCCTCAGTCGCACCCTCCCTGAAAAAGAGCGTTCGCGCTCCCCGTCGCGTTCGCCGACCAGTTCCAGCGAAAGGCGCAGCATCTTAATTACAAGGACGGGCACGGCGTCGTCGGCCTTTAAAGGCAGAGGCACGCCCACTAACAAATCGGTCACATGGGCCGAGCGAGCCGCCACGCCTCCAGCGGCGGCCCCAACGCGAATTTTAACCCCGGCCACGCGCTCGTACCCGATACGTACGACGCCCGGCAATGCACCTGACAGCTCCGCAGCTCCCTCCCAATCGGGCCGGGACCGCTCCCAAGCCCCGAAACGTTTGACAGAACAACCGTCCAACCGCATCCTGATCCGCGTAAATGACAAACTGCGGATGGTGACGAGGGAGCCATACGCGGTAACGACCAAATTGGCCGAATTGGTTTCAGTGCCACACAGTGAAATCCCAAACGCCAAGCGCATCCCCACGGGCTGGGGTGTTACGGTGGCCTCTGAGGAAACACGGCAAAAACTCCTCAGCCCCAACGTAGTTAAGGCCATTATGGACGCATTGGACGCGCGGGAAGTCACTGTCCCGACAACCTGGCACACATACGCCGTCTCTGGAGTGCCCCGAACGCTCAATTGCCTGGACGGAAGAAAGGACGTACATGATGTAATCCAGGAGGAGATTACCGTGGCAGCAGGCCAGCAGCCAGTTGACTGGCATATGTCCAAACATGGTTACGACCCGCATACGGCTGAGGGCACGTGGATAGTGTCTTTCCTTCAACCCGTAAAGCCTTTTCAGCTTTTTGGAGTGTCGAAACGTGCGCGGAAGGTTGAAAAACCACGCAAAATTACACACCACCACGATGGCTGCCAGGGATATTGCGAGATACGTCGCTGCGTACGGCAAGCGCGTTGCGGCATATGTGGTGAAGCAAAACATGCGACAGAGGAAAAGCCGTGCAAGGCAGCCCCCAAATGCGTTAATTGCCACGGCCATTTCCCATCCGGACATGAGAACTGCCCTGCCCGACCTTTGGTGGTAAATGGGAAGCTTGAACGACCTTCACAGCGTAAACTAAAGGGGATTCGCAGAATCGGACGTGCCAACCGTGCCGCGATTATCAACGACCGGGCTGAGGCGGCCCGCCGAGAACCAGCACCTGCAATTCCGCTCCTAAGCACCTCATCGCAGCATTCGCAAACCTCGAGCTCCCGATCGAGCATTTCAAATAAAAGAGCGCGGCCATGCGAGGCGGCAGGGGCGGACATCCGCAACTTCCTGCAGGCTGAACAGGAACGCGTGTACGACGAAATCGTTTGGGCAGCCGAAATGGAGGAGGACGCAGCGGCTGCCGAACCTTGCCCCGCTGATGTGACAAACTTGGAAGCAACCCATCGATTGATATGACGAAATATTCGCTCGGCAACATGCAGCGGGAACGCCTCGACGTAGTTTGGGCCAACGTAGGCAAAAGGATGGGTGTGCATCTGAGCCTATTGGAGTTATGCCGCCAGAGGGAAATGGACCTGGTTAACGTCCAAGAGCCATGGTGCGGGCTAAATACGACTACACAAACGCACCCGGGCTATGATGTCTTTGCGCCAGTGGACGAATGGCACGCCAACACTTACGAAGCCATGACTGGGCTCCGGCCCCGGGTGCTCACCTACGTAAAAAAGGGGGCCGCCCTAAGGGCCGTACAACGACGTTTGCCGCAGGGCCAGAACACGCGGGACGTACTCTGGCTCGAAATTAACGGAATACTGTTTATTAACGTATATAGGGCTCCAGGTACTAACGCCGCGCTGGAAATGGTATGCAATACCGTGCCAAATGGACCCACGGTGCTAGGCGGCGATTTCAACGTAGCGGCTGCTGCATACCAGCCAGGCCGCACAGACGCACGCGGAGGGGATCAACTGACGGCATGGGCGCAAGCCCAGGGCATGCGTTTTACAGGAAATATCGGCGTGCCCACCCACCGCGACGGGGGTTTACTGGATATGGTTTTTTCCAACCTCCCCAGCACAGTAACTGTGGTTGACAGCAGTCTTTACACAGGCTCCGACCACGAATCTCTTTATACCACGCTGCGGACGCGCGGCGCCCCGCGCCCGGAGGCGGTTAACGTCTCGGTTAGGGACGACCGGCTACCAAAGTTCGCGGAGCTACTTGCTTTTGGCATGCAAGATATGCCGGACCCGGGATCCGCGGCCGATGGTTACGCATTGGACGCGTGGGTAACTGAATTTACAACTTTATGGGAGCAAATAACGTGGGTCGTGGGCACGCCGGCGGGAAAAAGGGGCAGATCGGCTCCTTGGTGGACCGAAAACTGCCAACGGCTCTGGACCGAATTTCAGCGGGTTAAACGGAGCGCTGTAAATAGGACAGACGCCTCTGCCGAGGAGAAAGCTTACACGAAAGGGGTGCGGGCCGCGAAGCGGGATTATTGGAGGCACCGGATTGACCAATTGCGCGACGATAAGGATTTGTGGAACATGGTGGGCTGGCTGGGAGCCGGACCACGCCTCCGGTCCCCGCCGCTGGTTATTAACGGCGAGCAATTGAGCGAGCCTTTAGCAAAAGCGGATGCACTGCAACGGGAGGTGCTTGGCCGATTTTCGGCGGAGGATGACCTGCAGGGAGACCCTTTGGAGGCCTGGTCGCCGGACGAGGTTAAAATCCCTTGGGACACCCAGATTAGTGCGGAAGAGGCGGAGCGCTCCTGCATTGGGGTCACGAGCACGTCCCCGGGCATCGACGGAATTACCGTCCGGCTACTAAAAGCCGGATGGGCTTCGTTGGCCGAGCCGGTGCGCAGGCTCTACCAACGTTGCCTGGAACTCGGGCATTTCCCAGCGCCTTGGAAGAAGGCCGAAGTCGCGATGCTACCGAAAACGGGGAAAAAAGACCGGAGCAACGTTCGATCTTGGCGGCCTATAGCCCTCCTCTCCTGTATCGGAAAAGGCCTCGAAAGGCTCGTTGCACGCCGGATAGCGTGGGCCATACACGGCAACGGGCTCCTTAGCTGCACCCACGGCGGTGCCCTACCCAAGCGATCGGCGACGGATCTGGTTTGTGTCCTCGCCCACGATATCGAGCAGGCTTTAGCTCGCGGGGAGGAAGTTACCCTTGTCGCATGCGACGTCCAAGGCGCCTTCGACGCCCTCCTCCATGGGCGATTAATACGGAAAATGCGGAGCCTCGGGTTTAGTAAAATACTCCTCAGGTTCGTGATTAACTTCTTAAACGGCCGCCAGGCCCGAGTACGGCTGGAGGGTACGACCACGGGCTTTAGGCGGCTTGGGTGCGGCATCCCGCAAGGGTCTCCCCTTTCCCCGATCCTATATATGCTGTATTTGGCGTACCTCGTTAAAAACGGTGCGAAGTGGCGATTGGCATACGCAGACGACGTGCTCACATGGAAATCGTCACGCTCGTTGGAGGAGAACGTACGTTGGCTGGAAGATAAACTCCGGGATATGCACGAAATTGCGGCGGAAGAGAAGATCCATTTTGCAGCGGAAAAGACAGAGGTGATTCACATCACTAAGAAGAGACACGGTCGCAACCCGGAAATCCGGATTAATGGTAGAACGGTTACCCCGGTCCAACTGCCGGGCGGCCGACGCGGACAAAGCGCCTCCGGGGCCGAGCGGTACCCGGGCATGCGTTGGCTGGGTTTTTGGTTCAGCCGGCGGCTGGACGGGCGCCGCCACGTGGCTGAGAGGGCTGCCAAAGCAATGGCGGTCGCTGCTCACCTCAAAGGCTTTGGGGCAGTAAGATACGGACCGCCTGCGGCTGCACTTCGCAAGGCAGCGGTGGCATGCGTGGGTTCCTCGGCCACCTACGCAGCCGAGGCATGGTACAACCCAGCGCACAAACAAAGAGGACTCCTCAAAGCACTGAACAAACCGCTGGTCTTAGCGGCACGGGCAATCCTCCCGGCGTATAAAACCACCCCCTCGTCCACTGTCCTCAGGGACGCAGGATTACCCTCGGCCCGCGTCGCGCTGGCCCACACCCGCCTGAAATACGGCGCCCGACTGAGGCTCGCGGACAAGGGGCACCCCTTTGTCAGCCGCCTGCGTGAGACACCTCGTGCCCGCAACCCAGGCCAGCCGGCCACGACCCTGCAAACGGCTGCACAACTCCTCCCGCGGATCCGGAGATTAGAGTTGCGCGCACCTCGCAATGCCCCGGATTCTCGCACTGACCCCACCGGAGGAGTCCCAAAAGAGGAAGCGGCGCGCCGCTTTATCGAATGGCTGGACATGGTATCACCTGACGATATCGTGGTATATACGGATGGTTCGGAAAAACACGAAAATAACTGCGTCCAAATAGGGTACGGATGGGCCGTTTTTAGGGCGGGCCTGGAATTTGCTGCAGGCTCCGCATCTATTACGCCGGAAAGCCACGTTTTCGACGCCGAGGCGATTGGCGCCCTGAGAGGGCTACAGGCGGCAGCCAGGGCCCAGCCAGGCGCCCGGATCTGGATTTGTGTGGACAGCACCTCGGTTATTTGGGGTCTTAGAGGCGACGCGCCGCGTTCGTCCCAATGGGCCTTTTTGGAGTTCCATAACCTTGTCGATTTACTTCGAAAACAAGGCACCGAGGTTCGGGTCCGCTGGTGCCTTGGGCACCAGGGAATCCCGGGAAACGACCGGGCTGACGAGCTGGCCAAGGCCGGCTCCGCCGGACCGCCGGACCCAGACCCGAGGGCTCAGCAAACCACGTATAGCGGTGCCGGCACGGTCCTCAGAGCCATTCTTTCGAATATAGATAAGGACTGGTGGCGTAAAGAACTCTGTGAACGGTCCCCCGCATATAGGGAATGGAAATTCCAATACACACCGAGAAAGGAGCCCGAGGAACTGCGTTTGCCAAGACCCCTACTGGGCCATTATTTGGCCATGAGGACCGGCCACGGCGATTTCAAAGCCTACCATGACCGTTTCCACCACCAGAATGCAAACACCTCGTGTGCCTGGTGCTGGAAGCGGACCTCCCCTGAACACCCGGTGCACTGCCGCCATTCGCGGGCGGTGTGGAGAAACTGGCCGTGGCCTGATAACGACCGGCCGGTCGGGCCGCCAGACCGCGCCCAACGCCGCAAATTCTTCCAGACAAGCTTCGGGCAACCGAAAAGCTTTGAGGCGTTTTCGATAGCCACCAACTACTCCAGCGCCCGCCCCAGAGCGGCCCGCCAGTGCCCCGCGCGCCACGAACGCACTTTACGCCTAGGGACACCGATCTTAAGCGACTCGAACTTAGACGAGGAATAAACTTATTGCCTTTTCACCCATACTTCACGGCACAAGCCGTCAGACGAACCCTCCGTGCACCTTAGGCACGGGGTCGCGTCAGTGAACTATCCCCCTAAGCAGGACCGGGCCCGAACCCGGTCAGGCACGAGCCGCCTCTGCCCTCCTTGTTTCCCCCCTGTGTAAATAAAGAAGATAGAACGCGCGCCGAGATACCCCTCGGGAGGCTGCTAACGGCCGGCTAACAAGCCGGGCCGAGCCCGGCGTTAAATAATACTACTACTACTACTACTACTACTCGTACGATATTTCGAAACTTCTCTTCTCCCTGACCGGCTTCTCGGAAATCCGGAAGCGGCTCTTCAACTACGCTGCCGACGGCGACTCGCATTGGCTCACAATCGCGCCCCATCCGGGCTCCGACACGATGAATGAAGCCGCCCACCTACTGATCCCCGAGCTGGTGGCTAACCAGACGGTAAGACGCTGGATTGAAAGCGTGGAGAAGCGCAGTGTCGAGTCCTTCGAGCTGCGGGTCAGGGTCGGCGAGGCAGCCCACTTTGTCGCGGACTGCGCTTGCGCTCTCGGCAGGGATACTCCTTGGGAGATCGTCCCTCTGTTCCTGCTCGGGCTCAAGAAGCTCAACAGCGTCGTCGATCATCTGGATAATGGTAGCGGCTCGCTACTTACGGAGCCGAAGTCAAAGGAGGTTTTCGCGTCGTCCGTGCAGCCAAGCGCAGACTTGGGAGTAGCTAAGATTCAACGCACGCTCTTTAAAACAGATAGTGCGGCGGCATGGCCCTACGACGTGCTGGAGATCTCGATCAAATCCGAGTCAGCGTCGATGGCCCAGAGGTTGCTGCGGGATTTGGTCGGAACGTACCTACCCAATAGGACGGTAGTCCATCTGTCGACCGATCCGCTCGAGGAAGGCCATCTTCTTCCCTATTTCCGTTCCCCCCACCGCCATCTCATTGTCCTAATTCATCCTTCCAGAGGGACCAGGGGCCAGACGCATATGCTCGCGGCCGCAGCGCGCAGGAGTACGGCCTTTTTCAGGGACAACTCCTTCATCCAGGGCGATATGGACCGGCTCCGGATAGTCCATATCTCCTCAACTGGGTCCTCCTCGCGCTCGCAGTTCACGGCCCGAAGCAACGATAAACTGCTGTCTCCGGGGGTCTTCGGTATCTCGCCGCTCCAGCTGGCCGTGATGCAGTCTGTTCAGTTGCAGTTTCCGAAGCCGGGCCGCTGGATCGTTGAGAACGACTCGTTCTTTTTGCTCAGCCAGAACTTGGCGTTCAGTGGTGACAACCTCTGTCTTCTGGCAATCAAACGACCGACATCCGGGTCATCGTCGTCATGGCGAGCGTGTATTGACAAATACGAGGCAGCGAGCGGTAAGAACGGCGGCGTGACTGTGATCAAGAGCTTCCGCAATATCCACCCGCACGAGAATGGGGAGGCGCTGCTGCGGGCGACGACAGGCATGTTTGTGCCGCACCGGCTGGCGCAGGCGCTGGTGCTCAAGGAAGACGATTACGCGACACGTACAAGCTCGCTGCTCTTCGATCTCGTCCTACCACGCTTCATGGTCAAATCGGAATGGGTCTCGCCCCAAGATAGCTAAAAGTCGCCTGCACCACACGCCCCCTTTAAGCTGAATGACTCGGCCCCACCTTAGCAGCAACAGCAGAGACAGGGCGACACAAAGCCTGGTCGAAAATCTACAGGAGTTACAAGACCTAGCCTAAGGCTGTTGCATGCGATCAAGTCAACACTTCCTGGGTGCAAGTCTGTGAATTTGGCGCCGCAGATTTTACCACTCTGCACGACAGGACCTAGTTCAGTAGAGACCGTGGACGATGGATCTGGGTGAATATCACTCCATACCATGTCCAGGGCAATATATGCTGGCAAGGCGCTGCTTGCCAGCATACCAAGAACTGACCTATAGGAGATACTGTGCAGGTTCTAGTATACGGTACGGCCCGGGGGACAAATAACGAACAGCCGCTATCGTGGCCGTCGCCTCGCAGCCTAACAGCGACCATGTTCTTGGCCGGACGCTCGTGTTGACTACTATGCAGGCCGCGGCGGCAATCAAGAAGCGGATTGTGAAGGATGGTGAACAGGGATGAAGGTATACAAGGCGTAGTTAAAGAGGCTCAACCTTCCTGGCCCACCGTTTCCTTTCCTTTGTTTGTGCTGCACGTGTGCTCTAAATTCGGAGCGAACGCCGGTATATTTGTAAGTGTAGCTGAGCGAAATTCAAATGCGCCATAGGTGAGGGCAGCAAAAGAGCGGGCAGAGTCGAAAATTCTGCTGTAAAAAATGAAACCTCTCTATCGGAGAGGGACGCTGGGGACGTTGGAAGGTTTGAAAGAACGGTGAAAGAGAACGAATTCATGACAGTGGGCCCGCGGTAAGCCAAGACAAATAATGGCACCACGGCACACACCACAAGTTAATAGACTTTAGCACTATAGCCTTTTTGGTGAGCAGAGGCACCCAATCGGAATGGTATTTCCCATTCACAACAGCCTGGAGGAAATGCCCAGTGGCTTAACAGTGGCAAGCACGATTGACTTAATTAGGATGAGCCAACACTGAGATCGGTGGGCTAGCAAGGGTAATATCCCGAACGGCATAAGCAGCGAAGAAAATAACTCATTGATGACATCCAGTTGGAATAAGAATAATGAGTGCGGACACAGCCGAGAGTTGGGCATATTTGACCGTAAACAGCCAGTAATATAAGGATGCCCGGCCAGGAAGGTTACTGTTCTGAGTATTTCGCGTATGGATAGGGCTGCGGCAACACAAAGGCAGGTTTTGGATGCAGCCTCAGGCACTAGGTCCAGAACCCATGTACGCCAGGTTATCCCCGAAGGCCAAATCTATCCTCTGGATACACAAGGCCCATTGCCAGTAAGCCTGCCCAAGAGTCAACATTGCGCAAGCTGTTCTCGCCATAATCCTCGGTAGGCAAATCATGAGCAAAATTGAAGGTCTGTTGCGCCCCGAACTAATTACTGTGCTAGAATCATGATACACTCTACCGTGACATGGAGAATTGTTACACGTTTGGTCACTTGCGTACACGCAAAAGCATAAACATGGAAGCGCCCGCCACCCTCAAAGTCAGGACAGCGTCGAAATTACAAACGATGAATTGGATCAGAAAATGCGCTCTTATGTAGACAAATACCAAACGAATTGGCGACGGCATATTCCCGCTTTCGACTTCGGCCACAACTCGTCCGTTCACGCCTCTATCGGCATGGCACCGATCGAAGCAGAAACCGGAGCTCGCCCTAGAGTCTGTATCGCCTATTCAGCGCCGCCTGCATCCCATTTTGGGGCACAGCACGTGATACCGCCATGGATGCAATGCCCACATTGCTGACAAAGGCTGCCTACGTCGACAGGAAACGTTCCTCTGCAAGTTGGGATAAGTAGTCTGCTGACCCACTCGCACTGTTGCGGTGGATCTTCGGTTAAGCAGCCAAATGGGGCACTCACAGCTACATCTAGGTACTTCGACAGGTGTTTAATTAGAATCAAAATTTCGATGTTTGCAGCTGTTATGGAGCCAAATCTGGACCTCTCTTCATCTTGTCACGTACACTCAAGTAGCCTTAACCAGTCCCCACATTGTAAAGAATGAATGTATATACCGAAAGCGGAAGATAGATTTGCTCCAAACTGTAACACTGCACGGCTTTGCTAATGTTTCTCAGAATAATTCTTCTGTAGTCCAATATTTGAGCCGGTCGGCGCGACCTGCGGCAACTAGATAGAATTTCTGGAGAGTCTTGGCTGGAGCAGGACAAAGAAGAATCTTGAAGAATTTCCGAAACATTTTGTACAGCCAGACCGCCATGGCGATCTTCTGAGGCATCTTGTGCCACTAAAAGGGTATTGTCAACCATGTGGCCGCTGGCTGGCTCAATGACATTTGGAGAGTTGTGACTATGATCAGTTGAGAACATGCCATCTATGGCGTACATAGCATTGTCAAAAAACTCTGTTCGATGAACGTCATGTATCAAGTTCGCGAAGTCTTCTTCGGTTGGCTTTAGTGTCCTAGCTCTGGTCGCTGCTAGAATCTCACACTTGAAATGGCTCAGCGCTATTTCCCGGACTGATGCTGTGAGGTCTGAAAAGTCCACAACTGGTTGACCAGCTAGGGTTCGTCGCATGGCATGTAAAACCATCCAGCCAGAGCTTTCTGGCTCTACCGCCTGAGGCTGCAGCTTTATGAGGGGAAGTGAACGCCTTCGTAGGGTCTTCGCAGAGCCTCATCAGGGACTGCGTGGTCATTCTATGAGAGCCAGTGGATCGCATGTGGATATACTACAGCTAGGGCGTGCTCATCACCTTTGAAAAAAGGCCATGATATCCTATCGTTGATGCGCTCTTGCCTAATAAAATCTGGCACGCTTGAGTTGGGATGTCCGTCTTGAGGATCTTCAGTAAAGTACTCGTTAGGTAAAGAATATGATAGAAGCTCAATATAGTCTTGAAACATTCTTGAATTTATAGCTGCATCTGGGCTTAGATATTCGTGCAAAACAGGAACAACTATTTCCGTGAGCTTTGATGGATGTTGCGCAGAGCAGTGTTACGAACGTGCAACTTGTTCACTGCCAGCGCGTGCATATAAGTGTGGAATAGGGAACAATGAGACAGAGGTCTCATTATTGAAGCTTTTGCCTCGTGGTGCAACGGTTGCCCTATCCGTTCGTAACAAGCAGGCTGTTACATTCTGCATATAGTTGAAAATAATCAAGATCTGGATATATCCTTTGCGGCGATGGCGCAACTTCGAAAGAAGGGTATTTGGTCTTTATCATGCTGACAGCAATCTCAAGCATATGAAGCTGTTTTGCAGTAAACAGGTGAGCAGCTAAGCTGCCCAACCAGATATGCAGGGAGGACTCCATGACCAGGAAAGCGCCTGATACAAAACATGCTAGTAGAGTGACAAAGTATAAAATTCAATTTATCACAGCCTAGGGCTAGTTTTGGCTGAAATCCAACTAAGTTTGAGCATCGGTCCTATTGGCTGGCACTTTCTTCGCATCTGCACGAGTCCCAGGCCAGGAAAGTCCGCAGAGCAGTTTTGGCTGTTGGGAGTTGACTGGACATGTAAGGCGCGTTAAGTAGCAACCCGTATGGGTGTCATTAACAAAGCCCTTATCAGCAATAATGAGCGAATTTGCGCTCAAGAGAATCGTGTTCTTGAGAAACAGCGAGCCTCGCAAGTATAAGATCGAGTCATGGCCATCCGAGGAAATATACCAAGCGTTGTGCAGCCGCATTAGAGTGACTTCAGGTCACAAAAAGTCACACGCGAGCTCTGGCATCACAAGGCGCTCCATAAATACTGCACAAGCGATAAGGGCCTACCCTCGACCAAGCTCACATGGGCACCACGAGAGCAAAACTAGAGCTTGGAGAAGCTGCCACTGTGTTGAGCCATGCTTCATGCAACTACAGGCTCATTACGCCATGGATATGCAAAATATGCAAAATGAAGAGCAAGCAGACAACCTATTTCAATCCTTATGATACGGTCGGAGCATATATATCCTCCGCTTTCAGTAACTACATAGATTAAATATTTAAAATGTACGGACTACCAGCAGTATTTTACCAAGAGCAGTCAGTTCTCTTAAAAGATCTGCGCATCAAGAATAGATAGACATTGGTTGGGGCACTGGGAGATCCGAGAAAAGAAGATGCTATGCATGTCTCGAGAAAATTATAGGTATGCACCGTTTAAAGGCATTTCAAAACCCGCCCACGAGGGCCCAATAAATAACAATAATATTCCTCACCTTCAGACGAAATCACCCTTGCCCTCCATGACAAGAGCATCTATATTTGGATATACGGAGCAGGAAAATTCGTATAAGTGCGTCTAATAGGAGAGAGAGTGTGTGTGATATATTGCAAAGGTCTTATGTAAATATGCTAGCAGTCTGTCCCTGGTATCATCCAAAACTTGATCATCGAGTTATCTGTTAACCAGGACTTTGAGATTATCGATGCCGGGACGCGGTTGCCCCGGTTCGGTTGGTTAGAGTTGCTTGCTTGAGGTGTGGAAATGGACAGAGCTCACTTCGACAGATCAAGCAAAAACAGCCAGCATGTATCAAATAGGCTTTAGTTAGTAGCTTTGAGTTTGATCAAGAAACTGTCTTCACAGTGCTGCATTAAGCGGTTATGGGAGAAAGGCATAAAATATCTTCAATTTTATTTTGGCCCAGAAATTGCTAATTAGTGTCTTCTTTGGCGGAACTTCTTTGCCTTATTGACAACAGAGCCAATAAATGCTTTTGAGACATACATTAGCGGCCCAATATGTCCACCAAAGACCGGTGTGATCATGATTACTTGCCACGGGCGAGATCAGATCTTCCCAAGTTAACTAATCCTCCAACTGTCTATAGCTAGAAGCTGCTTGTAATGGAAAATAGAGCCGCAGAGGCGTGATACATACAGGAATATCCTATTTCTATTTCTTCATTACTCGAACGCTCGAAGCTATTTTAATGACAGGAGTGAAAGTTTCGTATCAACCAGGAAACTCACAATGCTTGTCAATCTACACGTCCTGAGTGTTCTATGTCAAAGTCTCTGCCTTGCCCGGCTGGCAGGCACAAGTTGGTCTGCCGGCCGCATGTATGATAAGCGATATTTCAATACATCTGCATTGAATAATGTGTCTATGTCTTCCACCGAACATTTCTCGGCGCCTTCAATTATCACAAACATCCCGGTCGATAAACCCCAGTCTCTGAAAGAAACTTCCAGCACTACGAAGACCCTGACGTCTGCACATTTTCAGGTTGGTACGGGGAACGTGGATCGCCCCCCAGACGCAGGCTCCACTATACTACACTCGACTCAAATTGAGACTCTACCAAGTTTATCTCCCTTCCCAGCTCAGCCAACCGACGTGATATTAAAAGCCACTGTGACTACTAAAGACTTCGACGATTCTCTGCATTCAGACACAGCCTTTTCAAGTGCGCAAGTGAGAAAACTGGAGATGACTCCTGCCATACCGTCCACGTCAAGAGTTCGTATAGACAGAGCTGCGGAAACGGAAACTCCTCAAAGCTCCTTTACAATATACTTCACCCAGCCACTAAAGCCAGTACAGACTGAGCAAGATGTTCCCGGGACAGGTGGCTATACTTTGACAGCTGCTACCGCAAAGCCTCATGCATCAGCTGCACCAAAAAGCACCGTCGTACCCCTAATTTCAACTGTCGAGCCCAACGTTCAAAGCGAGGGCTTAGAAGCAACAGCCCATTATACATCTACCAGGATGGACAGCACAGCTAATGCAACTGTTCGTGGTTTGCTCGTAGACACATCAGGCACGGAAAAGTCAACTCGGTATCCGTTCCAAAGACCCTCCCAAACCCCTAGTGCCGAACATGACCATCAGAGCAGCAAGGGTAACCAAGAGAACTCCAATCCGGGAACTTCTGCCGGCATTGCCATTGGCACTATTTCTCTTGCAGTATTGGCGGGATTGGCCGGCTTTTGGGCATTTTTGCGGTACAAAAGGCATGGAAATAGCTTTGAGAATACTAGCAACGGGAAATGGCTAGGAAGTCTAATAGAGTCATTGAGAGCTTTCTTCCACCAGAACGTAGAGAGGTCGTTCAATCGTAATCGAGGCATCAGCGAAGCCAAGATATCCGCCCCGTTCGCTCAGACAAACTCACTTAACTGGTCATGAAGCCAGGCGAAAACAGCGCCGTAAAGAATGTTATACGACAAATACTTCCACCATATCATATCAATTGTAGTGTAGTCTTAACCCATGTAGCCTAAAATTCAACTTGTAAAAGTTTAGAGCTCCATAAAATCCAAGCTTAGGCATCGAAGAGGGATATGTAGCCAACCCGTAGCAAGGAGCATTTTTGCTTAGTAGGCATAATAGTTAGGGTCAGCCCGGATGGTAGATCTGTCCGCAAGCTTGTGAAATTGATCAAGTAGCCGTATAAGTCTTTCAAACCAATCGTGGAAGCGAAAAAGCGGGTTGCTAATTCTACTCTTCTTGGGTAAGTTATAACTTCGGATAGACTAACTCACCCATTAACACCCCTACATCATCAGGAATATGAGACATGCGACTGGCCCGACCTACCGTCAGCAACAGATGCCCTCTTTTCGACTTCAATGAGATCTATCCTTAAGGAGATCAATGTAGGCCCCTCAGTACAGCATGATACCAGGTCGGCAAGGCCGCTGATCCAAGTAGACCAGTTGGAGAGTATTGTTCACACCACAAATAGTATACCTTCGGGGACTGCGCTAGAAAGGACCAAATGTGAGAAAGAGAAAGCGGCAGGGAAACGTCAGATGCAACACTAGGAGTAGTTATTGCATACGTGAATACTACATGGGCTTGCTGACACAGGGCTATTGTCCCAGGTTGGTTGGGTCACACAGCGTCGAAAAGCCAGTAGCCAAAGTATGAAATCCCAAACGGCAAAATTAAATGCAGCTTTGAAGATTATACTTTACAATTTAGCGCTCTCGGTATCTTGAGAACGCCATCTCTTCAGACCCTATTGTCGGTTTAAAACTACGTTGCATTTGCCTCTACATTACTTATCGATAGTCGACAGGGGGTAGGTCCCTTTAAAAGGGCCTCCTACCGTTGACAGACGTATTTTTATAACCTTATACAAATCGATCAACAAGAGAGGAAGAAACCTGAAATTCTTTCATTGGTCCGCTGGCCTGTTATTGGAGGCTATGGGCACCCCTATTCCTATCAAAATCTATTACTATGCCGCTCGACCAGAGTTTTTTAGATCTTGGCTCGTATCAACACATTTCGATTAAAGAAGCAATTTTTGAAGCTTCATCGCCTGCTGCACTTTTCGGTTATCCAGATCAAATTCGGGCTAGACAGGTTTCTAAACAATCTAAAATAAAATGGTGCACATATTCAGCGCCTGTAAAGGATTTATCTGTAGTAATATGATTTTATTCTTTAACTCGCCCAACTGTTTCACCGACGTAGACATCTGAAGTCTCGGAGCTTTCAACTGTAACACCCAATGCCGCCCAAGCTTCAGGTTCCATCTCCTGATTTAACTGACCTCCATGTTGTTGGTCTGGGGGGCAGCACCTCCGTTTCAACACAGCAACCCGACGAAGAGGTAGCGTCCCTAAGACGAGAACTGGCATATTATAGAAATTTGCACAAAATATCATCGTCGGTTTTTCCGTCGCTACGAATTCACACTAATACACTCTTGGCCCTTCTGGATGATTGGGATAGAATAATAAAAGAGACTGAAAGCAACTGTAGCTCCTGGATGATGATTCCGTCTCATGGCGCGCCAGATACTCACTAGGAAGTCTTAGTTTTTTTGTAATGATTAACGCTCGATGTTATCGTAATGCTATACTTCTGAACATGGAACATGGGAGTCTACTTGGTCGCTCTGTGTTAATACAGCTATATACCCATTTCCAGGCCTGGAAACTAATTTAGGCCTGCCGACTAATCGAATCCATGCAGCTCCAGGATCCTTGCTGTGGTTGTGATAATAGTTGTATTGCAGGTTGATGTTTGGGATGATCATTTAGTTGACGACAGAAGAGATGGGTAGCTAGGGAGGGGAAAGGTTTATGCTCTGGCCAAGGGTTGATGGGACCTCAACCCTGAACACTGCGTGGTCGCCTACAAGGAGCTGCAACAGAAGTATACTGGATGACATGACATGACAAGAGCTGAGGTTTGTAACTGTTGACTCTCAAGATATTATGGATGGGCCTCCTCCGTCTCATGTGCGCTTCTTCTGTGAACGAAAATTCAATGTCACTGGGGATGCGTAAGATCGAAGGGAAGTGAGTGGGCTGGTTGGGTTGCATAATTTCTCATCTTGCCATCTGTCCAAACTTTGAAAAGTAACTAAATGCCAGTATACATTATGACATAATGGAGACTACAAAGCCCAGAAATAGCCAAAATTGTAGTTCATATTGCTGCTATCATGAGTCAATTACGGGTTGAATGGACAGCTACGCATTGGATGCCATATATCAATGGCCTTCATAAGCCGAAAGCTGCCCAATCATAGAATCTCTCTGTCTCAACACCTTAAATTCACACCCTTGACATCTTGACAATACTGTCTTAGCGGCGGCAGCAATGAGAAACTAGGCGAATTAAACAACATCAGTCACCAAAGTCATGAACATCCTGGTTGTCTTAGCCCTTTCCATTCCTCATAGTGTCACAGGTCTCTCAATAACGGACTTGCTTGACAATATACCACTTTGTGCTGTAAGTGACAAGCTTATGGTGGGAAAAAGCTCTCATATTGACTCTACAGTATCCATGCCTATCCGAGGCTCTTGCATCGCATGCTTGTCACGACGAGCTAGAGAACTGTATTTGTTTGAACTTCGATCTCCAGGCTCAGCTGTCAGTTTGCGCTCAGAGGTTGTGTTCATTCGAAGACCAACTGGGTAAGTCAACTGGTCCACCGGATACGAATAAGAAGGCGATGATCCTAACTCGACGATAGTCGCCGTTGTCGTTGAGGCCGATCTTTGTGCTGCATACCCGAAGCCATCAAGAACATCAGAAGTGCAAAACGCGGTTGCCATTGGCTCTGCCTTACTGTTCCCCGTGGTCGGATTGAGAATATACTCTCGAAAGAGACATGGAGGAAGGCTCTGGCGAGATGACTATGCAGCACTCACGAGCATGGTATTTCTTTCACTGATTACGCAAAGCCGTAGAATGAGGCTGACTGAACACGTAGGCTCTTTTGGTAGTATTAGCAGGCATTGACCTTCATATCGCCCAGTTAGGGTTTGGAATGCACTATTGGACAATTCCAGTCGGAAACGGACATTCGATTCTCAAGGTAACGTTGGGCTCCACATCTCCGACCCCCCTAAAGTCCGGCCCCTAAAAATATCTACTCAGCCACGTCAACCCTTTGTTTTATTTTATAAATATCTAGACGAACTTTTCACTTTAGAACTTGCATTTTGAAGATTCTTGCTCCAAACTTTCCAATGAAACAGTACACTGAAAATCAGCTTCTTGCTGCCATTTCTGACATAAGAAATGGCAAATCAGTTCACAAAACCTCGCAAAAATGGGGTATTCCTCGGAGTACCCTTCACGATCGTTTAAAGGGGGCCCAGTCAATTCAACAAGCGAAAAGATTTTGTCAAAGGCTTTCACAGGAGCAGGAGACCTATTTGGCAGATTGGGTACTTGCGCAGGCCGCGTTAGGCCTTCCGCCAACGCATCAAGAACTACGCTATTTTGCGGAACGAATTCTTCAGGCCGCCGGAGAAAGAAAAAGCCTTGGGAAACATTGGGTTAGCCGTTTTATAGCCCGATATCCAATTTTGAAAACCCAAAGGCCCCGGCGAATAGAAAATGCCCGGGTTAATGGGGCTACAACCGAGGTAATTAAATCTTGGTGGTCCTATTTGAAAAATCCCGTTATCGATACTATAAAACCGGCCAACCGTTGGAATATGGACGAAACAGGTATAATGGAAGGCAAAGGATCTAATGGCCTGGTGTTAGGGCGTAATAAAATCCGGCCATTACAGCGAAAAGAGCCTGGAACGCGGGGTTGGACGAGCATAATCGAATGTGTATCAGCTACGGGGGCTGTTATACCTCCCCTCGTTATATTTAAGGGGAAAAACGTACAGCAACAATGGTTTCCAGCTGATTTAAGTCCTTTCGATACCTGGCAATTTCATGCAACAGAAAACGGGTGGACAAATAATGAAACAGGTATCGAATGGTTAAAAAAGGTGTTTATTCCAAATACCCAACCTTTAACTCCTGAAAAGCGTTTATTAGTTCTCGACGGCCACGGATCACACGTCAGCGACGAGTTTATGCTTGTTTGCCTCCAAAATAATATTCAGCTTTTATATTTACCTCCTCATTCGTCGCACGTTCTTCAACCGTTGGATTTATCGGTTTTTGGGCCGTTAAAGGAAGCTTATCGACGTCACCTGGGATTTGTAAACCAGTTTTGCTGTTCAACGGTTGTTGGGAAACGAAACTTTCTACTTTGCTATCGAAAAGCCAGATCAAAAGCATTTATAGCAAAAACCATTCAATCTGGTTGGCGTACGACGGGGTTATGGCCGGTGAACTTGGCAAAACCACTTTTAAACCCGTTTTTATTAGAAAATAGCAACGCCAACGTCGAAAAAGGTAGAAATAACGGCTTCCAAAGGGATAAAACACCGGAAAGCCCAAACCAAAAAATTAACGACCAATCTTTACTTATTTGGAAAACCCCTAAAACGACCCGAGATATTCGACTTCAACTACAGGAAATTTCCCGGTCCGAAAAAAGTAACGCCACTTCACGGCTTTTGTTTGCAAAAGTCCAAAAAAGCTTCGAAACCAAGGATATCTTATTGGCTGAAGCTCAGCAAAAAATCAGTTTGTTAAAAGCAAAATTGGAGGCGGTACGGCCGGTCAAAAGGAAAAGGGTAATTCCGGATCCCAACGAGCTTTTGGTCAGCAAAAAAAACGTTTATGAAGCACAGGAAAATAATAGGGACTGTTTAGAGGATTTGAACGATGGAGAAGAGGTTAGCGAACCGGGAGAGCCTGACAATGATTGTATTATTGTGCGTTGATAGGTTTACATTTAAATCGGTTTATAAAAGGGGTATTTCGTCGTTACATTTTTCAAGGGGGCCGGACTTTAGGGGGGTCGGAGATGTGGAGCCCAACGTTANATGATCCGCATGAACTTCGTGGTTCAGTATACTGTGACGCTAGATTCAACATGGGATAACGTGGACATAGTAATTTGGTCTTTTGTGGAGCAGATAACCATGGTTTTCTGCGCTAGCTTACCAACGCTCCGGCAGCTTCTGGGTCCTCTCTTAGCGAACAAAGTTAAGAGTTCGAGCTTGCCTCCAGGTGCCATAACGGTCACTAAGGAAGTGGTTATTAAGCATGAGCCAAAGGCTGTTCATCAAGACACCAACCCAGGTCAGGACATATGTTGGTATTAGATTACAGCCGGTGCTAGAAGTATAGATTGAATGTGTAGGAGGCAAAGGCCGTGCTGGTGGCAGCCATAGCAACGATCTGTTCAATGCATGTTGCTTTCAAATTGATACTACGAGATGCAAGAGTGGCACCGATACAGCGGGAGTGCTGTGCTGCATAGACAATCAAAAGGAAGTCGGTGAACTTCCAAGCGATGACAGCAGAAGTTGAGCTCCAGGCTCAACGATGCCCGAGAACACCAGACATGCATGAAACATCATGACGGAGCCAGATTCCGCGTAAGAATGCAAATGGCAGTTGCGACCTGCCTGGAGAAAAGATGACAACGCTTACATGCGTCGTTACATCAGCAGAAACAGCCCCAAGAATCGTCTATGGTTGAGACAAGTCACAAGCTGCATGCTATTGTTCAACAGTAAATCGTCTGCCAGTCCGGATTTGGCACTCCCAGTAACAAGGAAGATAATGGCAACAACCCGTCTGGGAAACAAAAGGGCATCAGCAAGCAAGTCAGGAGTTACATGATCAGATATTTGTCTAATAAATATATTGCTTGGCTCTAGATCTGTAACCTGGCCTTGGCGAGAATGTTGTCTTACTCATAGTAAGCCGGCCACATCTTCTACAAACCACTAGACTCATCTTCAGGCTATTAAGAATTGGGCTGGGCTAGTCGGTTTGGTGACTGAGAAAGTGAGTGCTATCAATTCATAAGAGAGGGGGCTACTGCAAGAAAAGTAGAGAAGTACGGAACAACATGATGTGGATGCATAAAAGAATCAAGGCCCTCCACACAGAGTTTCTTGGTTATTCAATAAAAGCCGCTCCAGCTTTTATGCTTCTTGAATGGCCCAGATATCAATATAAACTTATCCACTGAGTCTGTAAAACCGAGGAGTGGGTACAGAAGTAGGTGCAGGTACAGGAGCAGGAGTGGAAGCGGGTGATAAGTATCCCTGCTGCTCTGTGTGGGTTTCAGAGTAAGACTTGACGCTACAACGTCGTTTTGCTGACCTCTCGTCAACATTGGGTGGTAATCCGTGTGCTTCTGCAGGCCACAATGAACGCCTTTTGCGGCTTTGCATTCGAGCTTCGTCATCAGCGATCCGTTCACTGGCATTCCAAAATATGGCAATTTCACCTGACCATTGCGCCCATTGTTCCCTAGTTACGAATAAGTCATACTCCATTGCAGACAGCAAGTTTATTTCCATGGTGTTAATTCTTTTGATAGGGATTTTCGAAATCGTCGCCCAGACTGTGTTGCTCCAGACTCGATCTTTGATTACTGCTCAAAAGTCAATGAATTAGCATATTATTAACTAGCCAACACTCCTATGAAGCCAATACAATCCCTACCTTTGCTGCTAATAATCAGTGCTATAATCAGAAGATCATTTCTGCTTTCTCCCACATCAAGACGCTTCGCTCTGGCCCCGAGGCGATAGATGAACAACAGCGCCAACAAAACAACGTTCACGTCAGGTATCGTCATTGAGAGAGCCTCGTGGATTTTTTTTCTGAAGTCAGGCGGACAGGTCGGTCCACGAAATTGCTCCGAAAGTTGCACCGGGTTGAGTATTTCGCCGGCCTGATGAGATTCCAAACACTTGATCTTGGCCCAGAAAAGGCACATGATCTGGAAGACAACTTACATCAGCAAGAATTAGCTAGGTCTGAAATCGTACGCTTCTTACTTGTGTTACCAAGCCCTCCAGTCTTTTCCCTTCCGTACTGCTGCATGCTGGAAAAGTCTCATTCGAGTTTGTCATACTTGGCAGGCTGTGGCGAGGTGCAATTCTTCTCTTCTCGGGTGTTAGCGAAATAAACTGGATAAGGGGTAGCGTTTTTATGTCGGTGGGATATTTATTGGCCGAGATTCCTTGCCTAAAGAAAATTAATCAAGTAGATGGTCAATGGAGAAACTATTTACAGTATAACGCCGAAAACAGTGACGTCTCATTTGCTTCAAAGGAGCTTCAGTAAGCGAATAAGAACGTAATTCATAAAGCAATAAAAGGATCATCCAAGACTGGCGTGTCTGGCAGCTCAGAGTGGCTTGTCACTGAATTGGCGGAATCGGCAAGGATGCTAGACATACACGGGCAGCTTTAGACACCAGGCCGGGTACGAGCTGCCCGTGACTAGCCCGCTGACGATAAAATGCAGAGGGCGAGCTGTGGGGCGTTTGGTGGTGCCTACGAGCGAACGGGCCTGAGGACCCGAGCGCGAAAATGAGCCATCATCACGCCTCCAGCATGGCCCACGTGGCGCGGGCCAGGGCAAAATACATACTACGTAGTCATGTACCGCCTGGTAAGGCAACAAACGGCCTGGATCCAATCGAATGAGTAGAGTATCCAATGGGTCTGATTTGATTCGCCGACATGGGTGGTGGACCTAAGGGGAGGGCCTTACAAGTAGCTAACGTGATATGCACGTGACCTCAATACGTCAAATAGGGGCCGATCCATTTCCGCAACTCTGTTTCGGGACTAGGAACAGGCGGGCCGGAAGTGGACAGCCTCCCAAAGAGCGACCATGCATACAACTTCCACGCAATTGACCGATTTTTGACTGTAAAACTCTACGAAACTTATGTCCACTGATTCGCGTTGAGTTCCTCTGCATCCAGATCCAAAAATGAAGCCGTAGATCTGGGTCCCTGATCCTGAATTTGTTGTTGTTTCCGGATTTTGGCCTCCATTACCTCCCTCCTGCAATCCAGCCGGTGAATCGCGGTCTGGATATCTGCTAGCTGATAAAAGGTCTCTTGGGCTTCGCAACGCACGCGTTTTCTAGGTGCAGGTTTGGATATTTGTAGCTCCTTAGATAACCGTTTGTTTTTTCGGTCAAACTGACTACTTGAGCCACCTGATGATCCATCCCTTTGGAAACCTTACGCATGAAGGTCGAGAGATCTCTTTGGCACCAGACTAACCTGCCGGCGAAGTTCTTGGCCTCTTTTTCGATATGTAAAGATGTTTCTGAGTCAGGAAAATGAGCGGTATCTATATCTGTTGATTCATGGGCAGACATGCGAGCAAAGTAGATCACGTGTACAACCACGTGATCTAGGGACACGATGCCGAGTTTTACAACAGATTCATGCAGGGTTGTAGATAGTTACAGTTCTACCTTAGAGATCATGATGAATTAGAGAATGTAGTTTTGTTACTTTGTTTGTATTGTTTTACCGATCGCAGCGATCACACGATTCCTATCAACACTGATCAGTGTTGTCAGTATAGGCAACACAGATTCGCAAGATAGAGATATTCGAATTGCTAGTACTCCCAGCTAACGCTGTAACCGGGCTAGCAACGAGGATATTGTAACAGCCCCAAAACCACCGTATTGTTCAGCAATTCAGGAGCTTTGGATAACTGTTACGTGAGCTCCCGGAAGCACCGACTGGATCACTCCGGCCAAGGACTCAAGGAACCCTCACCACCCGGACTATACCGCTAGTCACAACAACGACAACACCCGATACCGTTACCCCTGAACGCAAGAGGGAACGCCATGTCGGAAGCCGACGAGATTAAGGCATTAGGGCCAGCACCGGACCCGAGACCGATAACCCTCCAAGATCGAGAAGAGAACGAGATGTTGCACAAACTGTTAAAGAGATTTGGTGTCAAACCAAAGGAACAACAAGAGATCGATGCAAAGGCGCTGGAGAACGAAACAGCAGATCTCGCAGAGCACCCAGACCAAGCAACAGCAGCTCGAAAGAACGCATGGATTATAAACACGATATGCGATTTCGAAAGACCGGAACCCCCAAAGCGAGGAGACATTCTAATAGAGCATTTCGCAGCAGAATTTAGAGGCTGGAAAGAGGAGGATTTTGATACCTGCAACAAAGGGATTGCCCGAATGTTAAAAGATTACCTCATTGCAGGCGGAGTGAAGTTACCTGGCTACAACAACACGAAGATAAGCAAAAGGCTTGTAGCTTTAGCAATAACGACAGACGACAAGGAAGGAGAGACAGATACACAGAGTGAAGATCACCGGGATCAGGCATCACACCCAAGGGAAGATCGGACATCATACCATCAAAACCCTCAACCTATATACAACGAACCAAGGGTCCAATACCAAGGAGTGGAACAGAGAACCGGACTATTGGCAAGCGTGCAATATGGGTATACACGTCAGCAATCCACAGCTCCCAAGGAGCAGACTTTTGGCGGCATGAGGCCGCACGGCGAGGATTATAAAAGGGAGCTCTGGAGTGAACGAGCAGATGCTCAGAGGGAGCAATCAACTGCGTACGAGACCCTCCAAACGCACAACCGCCCTACCACGGCACAAAATACCACTGCATACAGGTGTTTGCCACCCATTCAAGTACCCAATCAAGCGCTTCCGCTTACCACGTTAAAAACTTTTATGCAGGTTTGGGAGAAGGATAACAGTTATTCAGGAGATCCATACGATCTCTTGGATGAGAAAGTACTCAACTTCACAGACACCTGCCAAATGATGCAGATCGAGATCAACCAAATGCACGCCCTATTCCCGTGGATCCTGAAAGGAAAAGCTAGCGACTATTTTCGTACACACGTGGGTAGGGATAAGACTTTTAGGGACATGTATTTGCGCCTGAAAGAGAGGTTCGATACCGATCTTATCCGCCAACAATACCACTCAGATTGGAGTTCGATTACGTTCTACTCTATGAGGAATAAGCCGGAGAACGCAGACAAGACCCCAGAACAGGTTCTGGAGCTCCTTTTCGATAAGCTACAACGGTGCCAAAGAGCCATGGGATCAGATTACCAGTCTGAACACCAGCTCGTTGACAATACGATACGGGCCATACAGGGAGTGCCAGAGCTTAAGTTAGCACTTGTGGATACGAAGAAAAGGTCGTACGAAGAGCTTTGCAGTCAATTGCGCCGGCTAATGGCTATCGAAAATAAGCCACAAACCAGCGGCCAATATTTTGTTGATCGCAGATACCAAACAGCGGCTCGAAACGAGTGGCCGTTTCACCGCAAGCAATTGGGCTCAAAAGCTCGAACGAGATCAGGGATCAGACCCCAAGGAGAAAGGGTGCAGAAAAAGGGAGGGTGTTATATTTGCAAAAAGGAAGATTGCAGATCGTGGAAGCACACCAGAGAGGAACAACGCGCTGAGAAGGAGCGCTGGAAACGCGAACAAAGAGATCATGGCCAAAGTACACGAGGCTACAAGACGTTCCTGCAGGCCGCAGAAGGACCTGATGAAGATTTGGCTAGCAGTGATTCAGAGATATCAGAGGGTTACTCAACAGAATCTGTGGACGAGGAACCTACTGCAACGAGCCACTACATGACTGTACAGGGTGCAGAATTGCTAGCAGACGAGTCCTTCAGGCATAGGCTCACCGCTGCACGAGATCAGGGGGCAACGCGTTCAGCTGATCGCCCTGACCACACCTTTATGCAAACCAGCATGGATTGGGAAGGCTTCCTGCCAGATACCGGTGCAGCCGAGCACTCAACTGCCGGATTCAGGCAATTTGTGGCCCTGCAACGCTACAAAACAGGCCTGTATATGGACCAACAACGCGCTGGAGAAGCACGCATTCGCTTTGGCCAAGGCAGCGTAGCGACCTCGTTGGGAACGGTAGATATCCCTACCCCTATAGGGATAATCACGTTCCATATTATGGAGACAGATACACCGTTCCTAGTGTCGTTAAAGGACATGGATAGGCTGCAGGCCTACTATGATAACGTCCGAGACGAAATCGTCTGCGGTGACGGCAAGCGGATACCTGTGGAACGGAAAAGAGGGCACCCGTGGTTCTACTTGGATAATACCGCGCAGGGGATCACATTCCTTACCGATTCTGAAATCGCGGGAACATTCCTAACGGAAAAGGAGCTGCGGCGGGTTCACAGGCGTTTTGGGCACCCATCCGTTAACAAGCTTTGGCGCCTGTTACAACGTGCAGGCGAAGACGCAGATTTGGAGGCGATCCAAATGATTAACAAGGTGTGCCACTTCTGCCAGAAGAAGGGAAAATCACCGCAACGCTTCAAGTTTGCCCTGAAGGAGGATATTAACTTTAACTACGAAGTTATCGTTGATGTTATGTATTTGGATGGCCGGCCAGTACTTCATGTGATCGATGCGAGCACTGCATACCAGTCAGCCCAGTTCCTGGTTGACATGTCAGCCAAAGAGACGTGGGAGGCGTTAAAACAGTGCTGGATCGATACTTATCTAGGTCCGCCAGACGTATTAACGTTCGACCCAGGGCCCAATTTCCGTGCAGCTGAATTTTACGCAGAAGCACGCCTTTTAGGGATTACATGCCATCAGATCCCTACAGAGGCGCACTGGGCTATTGGCAAGATTGAGCGTTTTCATGCGCCCCTGAGGCGGGCGTACGAGATTATCCGGGCTGAATGCGGTGAGGACTGCTCGCAAGGAGCTGCCCTGCAGGCAGCGGTAAAAGCGGTTAACGATACCGCCGGACCCAACGGCCTAGTGCCTACGCTACTCGTTTTTGGAGCCATGCCAAAAGAGCACCCGAATAACGCGTTGGAAGATCTGATATCAACGAACAGATTACGCATACGCGTTGAGGGCTGGGTGCAACGTGATCAACAAAAGAGGGCGAGGGAGGGTCACGATACAGGGCACGATACGACTAGGGCACAACGCACGGATTGACATTCACCCCCTATTCAACAGGGAACGGTTAGGACAAAGCATTCGTTTGCAGCGTTGAGAGATCTCACGATCTCCCAAACGCGTTATTTTCCTTTGTTTACTCATTGATAACTATCTACGGGTTCAGGAGTGCGCATGTCTGCAATCAATATAAAAGATAGCCTGTGTCTGTTCGCGGGCAGACATGCGTGTGGGTAGATCACGTGTGGGGACACGTGATCTCAGAACACGTCGCAGAGTTTTTAAGGGATCTCTGCAGGATTGTAGATAGTTACAGAACAGATAGATAGCATGCATGAGAATACCGTTTTTATTTGTTATATTGTTTTTACCGATCGCAGCGATCACTCCATTCCTATCAACAGGTGGTCCTATTTGAAAAATCCCGTTATCGATACTATAAAACCGGCCAACCGTTGGAATATGGACGAAACAGGTATAATGGAAGGCAAAGGATCTAATGGCCTGGTGTTAGGGCGTAATAAAATCCGGCCATTACAGCGAAAAGAGCCTGGAACGCGGGGTTGGACGAGCATAATCGAATGTGTATCAGCTACGGGGGCTGTTATACCTCCCCTCGTTATATTTAAGGGGAAAAACGTACAGCAACAATGGTTTCCAGCTGATTTAAGTCCTTTCGATACCTGGCAATTTCATGCAACCGAAAACGGGTGGACAAATAATGAAACAGGTATCGAATGGTTAAAAAAGGTGTTTATTCCAAATACCCAACCTTTAACTCCTGAAAAGCGTTTATTAGTTCTCGACGGCCACGGATCACACGTCACCGACGAGTTTATGCTTATTTGCCTCCAAAATAATATTCAGCTTTTATATTTACCTCCTCATTCGTCGCACGTTCTTCAACCGTTGGATTTATCGGTTTTTGGGCCGTTAAAGGAAGCTTATCGACGTCAACTGGGATTTGTAAACCAGTTTTGCTGTTCAACGGTTGTTGGGAAACGAAACTTTCTACTTTGCTATCGAAAAGCCAGATCAAAAGCATTTATAGCAAAAACCATTCAATCTGGTTGGCGTACGACGGGGTTATGGCCGGTGAACTTGGCAAAACCACTTTTAAACCCTTTTTTATTAGAAAATAGCAACGCCAACGTCGAAAAAAGGTAAAAATAACGGCTTCTAAAGGGATAAAACACCGGAAAATCCAACCCAAAAAATTAACGACCAGTCTTTACTTATTTGGAAAACCCCTAAAACGACCCGAGATATTCGACTTCAACTGCGAAAAATTTCCCGGTCCGAAAAAAGCAACGCCACGTCCCGGCTTATGTTCACAAAAGTTCAAAAAAGCTTTGAAGCCAAGGACATTTTATTGGCTGAAGCCCAGCAAAAAATCAGTTTGTTGGAAGCACAATTGGAGGCAATACGGCCGGCAAAAAGAAGAAGGGTGGTTCCAGATCCAAACGAGCTTTTAGTCAGCAAAAAGAATATTTTTAAATTACAGAAAACCGATAAGGAGGGTTTGGAGGTTCCTAGTGATGGAGAGGAGGTTAGTGAACCGGAAGAGCCTGACAACGATTGTATTATTGTGCGTTGATAATTTTATATTTAAATCGGGCTGTTAAAGGACGCATTTGCTGTTAGATTTTAAGGGGCGCCCATCCGCNGGCCATCAGGGGTGGCCAACTTCATGTCATAACCGGCTTGCCATCCCTGAACTTGGACATGATCGTCGACAGATCCTGAACTAGCAGCCGATCGTTGTCCCTAATTCCACCTATCTCATCTTCGCCGATTCGAACAGGTACGTCCTCATTGTAATACAAAACTGCGGTCTCTGGTTTATCCTTGGATTTGCCTGTCAAATGAAATAGCTTTTGAGGCTCTTTCAGTTTCAGCTCTTCCATATTACAACGCTCCAAAGCGATTGTTATCTTGGTGCCTTCGATGCTAACTTCGTGCGATTCCTTGTCATATTTATGTGGTCTAAGCGAATGGCGAATATCCGGGGCATATTTAATATCGCCGTCCCAATCGTTTGCGGTAAGTAAGAGATACACTCGCTCGTCGCTGCCTTTGTAAAGCTTGAGAATGTCGTAGCCTATCAGAACCGGGATAGGTGGCGAAACATTTGTGTACGTTTGGTTCATCACCGTATTGAGCCATTCATCATCTTTGAAAATTTTGTTCCAAACCTGCATTGCTTTTTCTTGCTCCGGGTGAAGATTCGCATTGATCCCAACCTGCGCCAGTCCTCTTTTTAAAATAAATGCGAGATACAGGAGGTAAATGTTTTGTAATCGTGTCGAAGATTTCTTGGGGTAAATTCTCGAAAGCTCCGAGCTTCTTTTGTTCAAACATGGCATCTGATATAAAATAAACTACCCGGCGTATCGTGCCTGCAAACAAGTATTAAGCAGCGCAGCGAGGGTCTCTTTATAAGCTTTCACTGGTGCACCCTGTCTATTATCTGCGTTGGGGATCTGCGGAACCCTAGACTTCGGAAACAGAATCCATCTCCAGCATCCCATTTTCGGTCCGGATTTTCTGAAAGCCACCCTAAAACAGCTGTACGGAAAACAGGATTCCTGTTCCTGTGCTTGTAGCACCCCGACGACTTCGATCAGGGTTCTGAAGTCATGGACCAGATATTGTCCTCTGACGATGTCCTGTTTGAGGAGTTAGTTCCACCTTTCCACCCCATTTAATTGAAAATTGGAACCCTCAAAAAGTTATTTTGCATTTTCTGGTTTTATCCTTTTGTACCGCAGTCCCTACCACTTAACGCCCTTGGAATCACACGACAATCTAATTGCATTTTATTCCGCATTGAACATGACTTCAGGGATCCTTAACTCATCGTTTGTTGTTCGTTGCCAACCATGCGATGGACGACATTTTCCCTCGCTTTCTCCTACCTCTTTTATCCATCCGAAAGTAGTCCTACGAAGAAAACGCCGCCAAGGCCTGAGCTTCTGCGAAAGCGCACAACGTTCGGAACTTCTTTCGGCATCCCGGGTGACAATGCGACATTTGACTACGTACTTCTGTTCGTGCTTGGAACAAAACTACGACTGACATGTAGCCGTAGGTTATTGTCGGAGGTGGCAACGCCGGTCTTGCCGTAGCCGCCCGTCTTGCGCAACAGCAGAAAGGAACGGTGGCGGTCATCGAAGCCGGCAGCTTTTATGAGATTGAGAACAGCAATATGAGCGAGGTTCCGGCATTTGCTAGCATATTCACGAGCAAAGGTGTCCACGATTGGCAGTTAAAAAAATGCTGCGCCTTTCGCTGGAACTGGTCGGCGAACGCGACGGGGAGCGCGAGCGCTCTTTTTCAGGGAGGGTGCGACTGAGGAACCGGCCGCTGATCACATCGTCAAGTTCGAGAACAATTCTCCGGGGCCTGTAAGCTTTCGAGCTTGGCTGCAAAGACCTCTTCGAGCCAGCTGCCGACTGTTTCCACGTTTTCCAACTCCTGCTGCAGTGTTTTGATGGCCAGGGCCGGGAGGCTGGAGTACCTTCCGCGGCCGGCCGGCTCAGGCGCGTTAGCGGTGCGCGTGTCGAGAGATACGTGTTCCGACTCGGCCTGGCCCGGCGGCAAAGCCTGCGGCGTGCTTTGCGGGCGCGCGCGGCGGTTTGAGACCTTTGGTGAGGCCATGACGACCGGCGCCCGGAGGGCGAAAATTCTTCAGCTGTTAAGCTTATTGGTGTGTTTGGGTGTGAATCGCTAACAAAGTGGGTCTGACCCATGAATGGTGGAGGATCTGGGGATGACGGGGCGGATATGGTAGGGTAGGTAGTTGTGAACAGCTTCACTTTGGGTGCGTGTTAGCATGTTTTTTGGTTCAATCTGGGTGTTGTTATTTGGGCTATTTTGTTAAGCATTTTTGGCCGGCTTCACGTGATACCCCCAGCGGCCACCCCCTGTTGACCTTGTGGCTGAATTTCGTCGGTACTGGCTAGCTTGTACTGTTTGACGAAATGCACTGTGGATGTATCCACGTGGAGGCGGTTTAGCGATTCTTGTCGGTGATATAACTGCGGTCAAAAAATGAAGTTTGTCATAACGCGTCTCTTTCAGCTAGTTGTTACTCTATTTGATGTACGACGGACTATAAGTGCAAAACTCGACTCATGATAGGATACAACCTCTTAACAGGGTGCTTGGGCCACCTCTTAAGCCAACGGAATGCCTGTCTTAAGTGACTCCATCTCGTTTGGGCCAAGAAACTGGTCCGTGCAAAACCAAGCAAAGTACTTCTCTTCCCCGGCATCTGGTGCGACGGCGGCCTGATGCTCTTCGACTATTGCCAGCAGTTGCTTTTTGTTCTTAGCGAACAGCTTCAAGTACTTGATCGTCGCATCGCCGTTGTTCTTCAAATAGGACTCCATTACCTCCCCACAGCTCGTCACCATGCGACTAACCTGAAACGTGTCGCGGCCGGAGGTGCTCCCAAGACCCATGGCCTTCCCGGATTCGGCCGAGCCGCGCGCAACATGGTGGATAAGGATGGTCAGATTGGGCAAGAAGGCGTCGGACGGCATGTACCGCTCGGTGAAGTACTGGACGAATTTATGGTGCTCCTTTGCCTTGATTAGGCGGAAGAGCTCCATGGACCGCTTGTGCATGCCGAAGTAGTCGAACATGAGGATTGGCTCCTCCTCAAACAGCTTGCCCTTTAGCACTGCAAGGAGCTGGAGGGTGCCGACATGCCGCGTATTGCGCCACTTGCGACCCAGAAGGGCTCGTGTTTGGGCTATAGGGCCATTTGTACTGGCCGTTTTGGAGACGGCTGTCATTGTAGACTCCTTAAACAGCTCTTCGAGAAATTTGCCGACCTCGGCGGCTTCAATGCTGCGGAGGGGTGTATATCCCGGGGTGTGTTGCAAATATCGGTTGCGGACGAGATTGACGGCCTTGGTGGCAGTAGGCTTTAGACGCCTGGCGCCGCCTACGCCGTCCGGCTTGTGGAAGTCTCCTTGCTTCTTCCGAGAATCTTTGGCAAACCTGGTGGCGGATGATATGCCCGTGACCAGCTCAAGTCGGTTCAAGGACTGCGCTGCGTCTTTTGGTCGATCGCCGACAAAGATGTTACTCTCTCCGTGGATTTTGAGGAAGAGCTCCATGTCTGGCCAAGCGAACTTGAGGCCGGGAGTCAACTGAACCAGGTTGTAGAGGAAAGCCAGCTGCTGCACATCGAACCACTGCGACAGGAGAGACTGCCCGATGATCTGCATGCGGACCTTGAGGGAGAAGACCAAGATACCGCAAATGACAGGGTTTCGTGAGAATAAGAGCTGCTGGGCGCCAGACCGATTGTTTTTGTCGATCACGGAGTAGGCATCCATTCTTATTGCCAAAAGAGGATCTCCTTCGATCCAGGTCGCGATGAGGTTCCGTATCTCTTCAATCTCCAGGTCTCCCTCTTTGGGCCAGAATTCCGGGTGCGGGTGAGTTTTGGATAGTTTGAAATAGTCGTCGATGGTTCTCGCGATGCATAAGCCGCTCATACGAAGGTCCGCGGCGGCGCTCAGGCGGCAGTAGCGAGTAGCGTGGTGGGCGTCGAGGACGACTTGAGAGGCAAAGCAGTGCCACAAGTTGAAATCTTTAGTAGTGTAATACTCGACGAAGCCGGCGGTGATCTCGTCGCGCACAGGCAAAAGGGCGCCAAAATTTGCAACCACGCAATATTCGGGAAGAAGCTCCAGCAAAAGAATCTTGTCCTCATTGAATTTTTCGACAACGGACATCTTGAGTCGATCCGCCTTGGCGTTATAGTTGCCGTAGTAACCTGGCTTGTAAACTGGAATGTTGCCGTTTTTGATAACGGCGAGAAATGACTGTAGCAGGACTCCGGTGGGAAAGAACGCAAATTCAGCGATATCTGACAGTTCCTCATTGTAAGGCAGGCCGCCCTGCTGTGGTAGGGGTGGGTGCAATGAGATCCCTGCCAGCTGGGCAGCCACGGAAACAACCAGTTGTTGCAGGCCTACTCCTCCTACAGGGAATTGGTGCTGGAGGTCCTCCAAGACATCTTGGACCAAATCTCGCGCCAGCTGCAGGGCGGTGTCTGTGACTACAGCGGCAGTCGCGAGATCGACCTTGGAGCAGCTATATTCAGTCCACTAAGCAGTATTAGAATTACGAACGGGCCCCAAAAGATGTACTGGTAGTGGTAGGACTTACGGTGTCGGACAAAAAGCGTCTCCAGTTTGACAAATCATGGAGCAAGCATAGAATTCTGAAAAAGGGCTGGGACAGGAAGTCGTCATCAGGTTCCTCTGCGTCATTCTCGACAACTTCCAGCTGGACAACACTAACGTTAGTAGTAGTTGACGCTGCTGATTCATCTTCAGCGTCTTCGACAACGAGAGAAGCAAACCGATTAACCCAAGCGGGCGCGGACGAGTCGTGATCTTCGACTACGCCAGTAGGTTTCTTGTCGCGGTGGGCAGTGCTCGTTGAGCCAGATGACGGCGTTGTTTCCCAGGAAAGAAGCTCGCAGATTTCTTCCAAAACCTGAATAAAATGGGCATGTCTTTTGTCGACGGCATCGCGACCCCGTCCTAAAAACCACAAAGTCACATTCTTACGGAGCGCAATAGCACGTTTGGCAACGTTGAGCATCCGGGAGGGCGCTTTGAGGCTGGTGTTAGAAATAGCTCGCGCGAGCGTCAAAAGCTCCCCTACAGTGACTTGGTATTTAGCTGCCTTGGATGCAGAGCCTGTGATTAAATGATTGTAAGCTTTTGAGCCATAGAGCTCCAAAATCCTGCCTTGAAACAGCGCAAACTCAGGCGGTAGAAAGACCTAGGCTGACCGGTATCTTTTTTCTTCCTCTTGGCCGCTGGAGTGGAAGAAAGACAGGCAGGTTCAAGGCCAACCTTCTTCGCAAAGTTGACCAGCCATATTGCGAACCGGTTAGTGTCGTTTTTGTACTGCCTGTAACTATCCTGGAGGAAGCTAGGAAGCATTGTAGCGGCTACTAAGCTCTGCGTGTGGGATGACTACTTCAGTCTAGCAGGACCCGACTAAAACTCGCGAGGTAAAAAAGATCGCGACGGCAGCGCGACCACATAAAGTGGGTATTGAGTTCACCGCATTAAAAAACCCCCCGCTTTCATGACAAGGTGGGGTTAAGGGGTTAACTATATTACGTCAGCTTGTGTACCCCCTGGGACTGTGATTGGAGATCAGGTGTTCCAACTACATAGTCGTTGGACCAATGTTACCTCGTCATACCACTTACTTGTCCTCAATACCTTTGTTATACCGTAAAAAGGCCTCCAGGGGACTACAAGAGATACGAAACTCGAATCAAGTCATTGTCACGGCCAAACATACATTGGAGAACCTCAGTGTATTAGGCGCTATTAACGAAAATTCTAAACTGAAGAGAAGAGAGAAATTACAGTTGACGGCGCGCTGGAGACACGCGTTTAAATCTGGGGTCAGTGGACCCCTGGCTCAGCGTGGCTGTGCGTGCCAGTGCCTTGGGGCCTGATCTTCTCATATTTAAATCGGTTTATAAAAGGGGTATTTCGTCGTTACATTTTTCAAGGGGGCCGGACTTTAGGGGGGTTCGGAGATGTGGGGCCAACGTTAGGTGCAGAAATCTTCGCTACAATCATACACCAAGGTTTTCGTCATTGACTGTCGGTGTCTACATCCGCACAAGCCAAAAGCGAGGCTGCAGTTGGGCTGACACCTGCTCAAGCCATGCTTGAAGACGATTATCTGCGACCGTGCTCGGGTCAATTTCCGTGAGCTGCAAAGGCAAAACCTGAGTTCACGAGGGAGCTTTCCGGGTTTGTATTGGCCTTCCTTACTGAAGTGGCTGCACTCAGCTGTGACTGATCCACTTTCCGGGCCCAAG